>NC_133218.1:3603483-3710983 GCF_040436345.1 Pagrus major | reverse complement strand
CCGAGAGTCCCATCCGCTGATTAACATGGCAGAGACAGATGGGAAGATTCTATTCAGTTTAGTCTTAGAAAAGTGCAACCGGTGAATTATTTTAAACTGATGAGCTGAAGTCTAGCATTAACAGAGCATGCTTTTATCCTCTTTAGCCCTTTCTCCCATAACTCATCTGAGATAATTTCACCAGTGTCCTTGATCCATGCCTCTTTAATCTGGAGAGAGGGGGTTGCCATGGAGAAGAGGTTAACAAACTGGGTGATCAGGTGTTTGGAGGTAGGAGCTTTGGTCATGGTATCATAAAAAGCATGTTGTGTTGCGATCGGTTCAAGGCGAGGAAAAAATTGACCAGAAGGAAGCTTGAACTTCATCTGAAGCTGGGCGAAAGAAGCAAAGTGATTATCAATGTAGAGATCCTTGATGGTGGCTAACCCCTTATCTGACCAGTGCTTATAAACTGCATCCATCAGTCCCAGCTTAAAACAGGGGTTCTGGCATATAGGAGCATTAATGGACAATTCTGAGAGACCCAGGATGCCCTTAATTTGCCTTAAAATTTTAAGTGAGTTGCATAACAAAAAGTAATTGTTCAACGATTTGAAATTAATATTAGGTTTAGAAAAAAAAAAAGGGCATCCAAGGAGGCTCTGGTAAGTGATACAGCCTTACAGAACTCTATCTCAGGCCATCTGGGGTAGAGTCCATGTTCCCCCCCCTGGAGAAGACCGACTCCAGAAGACCCATGCTCTGGCGTTACAGGCCCAGTAATAATGACGAAAGACAGGGAGTCCAAGGCCACCCTCCTCAGTGGGCTTCTGTAAGTGTGCCTTTGAAATATGGGGGGGCTTATAGGCCCAGATGAAGGGCATAATTATAGAGTCTAGAGTTTTGAAAAAGGATGATGTAAGAAAAATGGGCACGTTCTGAAAGAGATAAGTAAATTAGATGTGTTGTTATGGTCGACAAGTAGGTTGGCTGGGAAGCGCAGAGTGTCAGGAAAGGGGGGGTGGGATGCAGGTGCAGACCCAGGGGTGTCTCAAAGCTATCCCAGGGGGATAACCACAAAATCGCAGTAGCGATAGATTGGAAATGGGGGGAAAACAAAACAACGAAATTGTAAAGAGCCACTACAGGCTTCCTTAAAGAAATAAAGCACCAAAAATGATTAACTAAACCACCGCTGCCAAGCAGCTGACTCAAAACCAAAATTGTCCAGGAGACCCAGAAAACTCGAAATGAAAAGCAAAGGCTACCCGCGAGACCTTTGATAACCAAAAAGACTGGAGTCACAGCAAACTCTCCAGCACCAAGTTATTCACTGGGAAATATACACACAAAATTCTGAGTTGGGTGTTTTCAGACACACCGACAACAGGGAGAACCTCTCACTACCTCTGAAGGTGAGATAATGAGTCAGCACAGGGCACTGGAGACTCAGGGTATATGAAGACTCCCCACACCTGGGCTTAATCACAGCCAATCCGTACCACACACACCTGATTGCAGTGAGTTGATTCTCTCACAGAGCAAGATTGAGTGCCCTCACACAGAGAGCATTTAGCAGCCGCTTCGGTTAGCCACCTCTTCACGTTGTTGAAAGCCTGCCGCTGTGACAATACCTCTGCCGTGTAGTCCGGGAATATGGAAACCCTCTCGCCCAGGTAGCGCAGGGGAGCATGTTGACGACTGAGCTGAAGGATGTTGATCACATCCCGCTCGTTGTGGACCTTGGCGATGATGACCCGCGGTCGCTCGTTAGGCTGTGGCTTGGGTCTCAGGCTCCGGTGGACTCAATCAATTTTCACAGGCCTGCTGAAATTGTCTTGGCTGAGTAGCTAAGGGGTCAACTTCGAGACAAAATCAGTCGGGCTGCCCTTTTCTTCCCCTTCTTTAATTCCGACAATCCTGAGGTTGAGTCTGCGGGAGCGGCCCTTCAGGTCGTTCATTTTGGCTCTGAGGAGACCATTAGCCACCTGTAGCTCGCTGCATGTAGCTTTCAGTATTGTGATGCAGTTATCAGTGGCTGACAGGGCCTCATCTATATCGTTAATGTGACACTCCGTTTTGTTGTGTTTCTTCTGAAGCGAGGACAAACAAATTTCGATTGAGTCGAGGAGGGCTTCCAGAGATTTCTTCAAGTTGGCAATCTCAACTCCTTGGTTAGCAATAGCTGCTAATATAGCTTCGTTGGGTTCCAGGGCGGCATTCCGAAGGGCCGCCATTCCGAACGTTCACTTTCATGTTTTGGAATGCCGGCCCTTAATTATTTTTGAAAAACGGGCACCATTCCGAACCTGAAAAAAGGTCTACCTTCGGAAATTTTCGGAATGGCAGTCCTTTGGAATGGGGGTCGCCCCCCCACTTCGTTGGTAGCAGCGGGCGCACTCGGCTTCTGAGTCTCGTCTCTCTTTGGCATTTTGAAATGGAGTCGGGTCCAAGATTACAGCACAGCTTAAGCGACGACTTAGCGGAAAATAAAGTTCAAGTGTAGCGTTTTAAGTATAAAATAGACTCCATTACTGCGCACGAGCGCCCCCTTGCAATACCTTATTTATATTGTATTTTTAATTTATCACTTGTTTCTTTCTTCAGTTTTTATTTGGTGTGATATTTTTGACTTAAAATAAATAAAATCTTGAATACATACATGCAGTTTCTGTGTGAGTGTATGAAAATTGATTGCGAAATTGACTGCGATGCAAGGGGGCGGCAGCTAAAATCTTGCCTAGGTCACCAAATTGGTCAGGGCCGGCACTGGTCATAACACTGTGTTTTTTGGGGAAGAAACTTTATTCAGATGAGAAAGATATTTCTACGGAGCCCTGGAGGTCTAATAAGAGGAAAACGCGAGAAGAAACTAAAAAGAAAAACGGCAAGTTTTTTTACTGTGCGATCACCGGTTGACACAAATAATAACGTTAATGTCGAGGAACACGTCTTTGCATTGTTGAGGAGCCACAATCAGCTGTTCCCGAGTCTGATAGTGCAGACAACCCAGTAGAGTTGGTGGAGGAGCTACCAATGACTGATGAAGACGAAGATGTGGTGGTGAGTAGGCCAAATCGCCCCCCTTCTTCTGACCACGAAAGTGATGTTGACCTACTCCCTCTCAAGCTCTCTAGCATTAGTTGCTTTACACAATGTCTGTTAATAATTACCATTTCATAATTATAACCTCACTCCCGTTCTCTCTCTCTCTATCCCCCTCTCTCTCTGTCTGAGAACAGCAGAGCACATCCTGTCCATGTAGACAATACAATTAACTCTAACTGATATGTGCCGGGTCCACGCTACAAAGCTGACATCATTAATGTCTTCCCCCCAGAAAAGCTGGGGCCCCTTGGAGTTCAAGTATCCTAACCTGAAGACAGATGGACTAAAGACCTGTGTTGTGTCCTTGACAACTTTGGACTCTCTCAGCATGTGACACAGTGCGCACACAACAAGGGCCACATCCTAGACTTCAGTTCTAAAATTACAAATGTTATTGATTTCATTGCACCCACTAAAGTGATGGTGGTCTCTGGTAAGAAAAAATCTCCTTGGAGAAATGCCAAGCTGGTCAAAATGGAAAAAAAGGAATGTCGAAAAGCTGAGCGCAGGTGGCGAAAAACAAATCTCCAGGTTAATTTTGACATTTATAAAGAGAGACTTTACATTTTTAATTAAGAACTGAAAAAGTCAAGGCAGTCCTTCTTCTCAGACATTATCACCAAAAACAATAATAATGCACGTGCCCTGTTTGCTACTGTCGACAGGCTAACAAACCCTCCTGTGCCAGTAGCCTCTGAACATCTATCTACTACGGCCTGTAATGAATTTGCATCCTTCTTCGCTGACAAAATTCTGAAAATGAGTAAAAGCGGTCAGTGCCACCGTACCAGGTACAGGAGGTGTGTTGTCCATGCGTCCACTTAAAGCCAACTCTAACACCATGACACAATTTGATCCAATCAATGACAAAAACCTGCAAGACATAATAAAGCATTTGAAGTCTACCTCCAGCTGGGTTGATATTTTACCAGCAGGGTTCTTCAAGAAAGTTTCAGACTGCATGACTTGGCATGGCTATAGATTGTCAACATGTCTCTTCTCTCAGGCATCTTCCCCAAGCCATGAAAACTGCAGTAAATAAACCACTCCTGAAGAAGAACAATCTAGACAGGGCTCCATTCTGGGGCCTCTACTATTCAACATTTACATGCTTCCTCTAGCTCAGATAATGGAAAACAACAAAATGTTACCATAGTTATGCAGATGACACACACATTTACATAACCATATCACCAGGGGACTATAATCCCATACAAACGCTGAGTAGATGCGTTGAACAAATCAGAGTTTTCTTCAGTTAAACAAAGATAAGACTGGAATAATTGTTTTTGAGCCAAGGAAGAATGACTAACAGTTTCTGCTCAGCTTCAATCTGTAATGTTGAAAACTGCAAACCAAGCCAGAAACCTCGGTGTAATCATGGACTCAGACCTGAATTTCATCAGTCACACTAAGACAATTACAAAGTCAGACTACTATCATCTTAAAAATATATCCAGGATAAAAGGACTTATGTCTTGGCAGGATTTGGAAAAACTTGTCCATGCATTTATCTTCAGCAGACTCGACTACTGTAATGGTGTCTTTACAGGACTCTCTAAAAAATCTACCAGACAACTACAACAGATTCAGAACGCTGCTGCTCGAGTCCTAACAAAAAACAAAAAAGTAGATCACATCACTCTCAGATCTTTACACTTGCTTCTTGTCTGTCAAAGAGTAGATTTCAAAATCCTGTTGTTGGTTTATAAAGCACTGACTGGTTTCGGAACAAAATACATTTCTGATCTGCTGCTACATTATGAACCATCCAGACCTCTGAGGTCGTCAGGTACAGGTCTGCTTTCAGTCCCTAGAGCCAAAACTAAACATGGAGAAGCAGCGTTCAGTTATTAATCGCCACATATCTGGAACAAGCTCCCAGAAAACTGCAGGTCCGCTCCAACTCTCACCTCTATTAAATCAAGGCTGAAGACCTTTCTGTTTGCCACTGCTTTTCACTGAAGCAATTTCAGTGCTTTGAACTGCACTGTGACTTCTATTCTTTAGTCTTGTCTCTTTTAAACCTATTCTATTTTAGCTTACTTTCTTATTTCTTAACTTGTTTTAATGTTTTGTTTCTTGATGTCTTCCTACTTGTTTTTAATAATGTCTTTTAATGTAATTTTTATGCCCCTGTCTGTAAAGCACTTTGAGTTGCCTTGTGTCTGAATTGTGCTATACAAATAAACTTGCCTTGCCTAGTAGTTTGTCAGCTGGATTACACATTAATATGACTTAATATGAAGCCCAAGAAGTTCAGTACGAGTGCAGTGTGTGTGTGTGTGTGTACGTTATGTGGGCGAGGTCTCCCTGCCTCAGGTGCCTGCCGCTCAGCTCTGCTCTTGCTGCGTCAGCCTCATTAGTCTGGCCAATCAGTTCCTTTGCTGTTCTCCTGTTTCATCACCTCATTCTCCTCACCTGAGCTTCTCCACCAATCTCTCTGTTTCTGCCATAATTACATTACAAGGTATTATTAACAGATTCAACTGCTCATCAGCGTTATTCAGAATAATGGGTGGTTTTAATTATACTATGATGATGATACTACTACTAGGTATATTTTTAAGCTGATACTTGTACTTAAAGTTGTAACTCTCAATTTCTAGACTGTGATATTGACACTTTTGCTATATATCTTCAGTATTTATACACATTTCTCGTAATTTTTCTTGCTGTTGGTTTAAGCTTTGTCTCTGAGGTAATAAAAGAAACCATAAAATTCTGTGGACCTTGATCCTCAGCCAGAGCAGCTTACACATGACGACACAGCTGCCGATCCTGCCGTGATGCAATATGATACTGAAACTGTCTCCTCCCCCTCTGAGCCTGGCGGATATAAATATTTTGCAGGGTGCATTTAGAAACCCTCAGAAAGCTAAACTGTGTACAGACTTGGCTCTTTCACTTTCTTCCTCTTTCACTTTCTTCCACCCATGTCTGGTTAAACTTCTGAAGTCTGTCTGACACACAGACATGACCCCAGTACACGAGTTCAGCTTTTCAAACAATGTCTGTTAGACAAGATTGTTGCTGTCAGATATGTCGTGCTTGTGTTAACCAATTTCCAGCACTTCACTGCATTTCACTGTTTGATAAATGTTTTTAAAAATGAATGGAGGAAATCTGAAGGAATTGGTATTGTGATAAATAATCAAACCCGATTACTCCTGAATTGAATGAATTAAAAACTCAACATCTCAGGTTAAAGTCAGTCAGTGGTATTCATCCGCTGAGAATCTGTACATTGTTCTGCCAGTCCATTTAGAAGATGTTCAGATATTTTACAGGATAACTCCAACCTTTTACCTGCTTGTGGCACTAGAAGAAAAGTCAAAGGAATCACCGATCTTAGTGGGATTCATCCTCTGGGGACCATGAATGTCTGAACATTTTTTAGGGCAATATAACACGTTCATTTCGATTAATTAATTAAAGAAAAAATGACACTTTAAAAAAATTAACACAGATTAATGACTGTGACGCCTCTTGACCAGCAGCTTTGTACACATGGAGTCAGATGACTAAAGCACCACTCCAGCCAGAGTTCCTGTTAACATTCTTACAAAGTTGAAACTTCTTTTTGAAAATTCTTCAAACCGAGAATTGGGATGTGGTTGTTGAATCTACGTCATACCCACAGAGTAGCCTGATATGCACCTCAACAGAGCCACACCTCACCTTCAAATCTTCCTGACCTGAAGGTGAGGCCAGGCAGGTAAATGCTGGGTGTTGGAGGGGATTTTCCAGTTACATTCTCATCTTGTAGTGCAGTTGTGAGCACAAAGAGTTAAAACTCTCTGTGGCCGTCCTCATGAATCATTCAGCATCTGAGATGTTTTTATTTAAAAATGAATACTTGCACATTTTGTTTCACCTCATGTTTGTCTTGGTTTTTGGATTTCATTTTCTGATGACAAGACAAATTCTGCCTTCGAACACAGTGTCTCTTCTACAGTAATACTACCACTGGAAGGTTTTAAAGTCCGACATTTTTAAAGCCTACACATAAAGGCTTTGAAATCTTTTAAAATGCACACCCTTTGTCAGATGAGGTTAATATTTGTGTTACAGATGAGCTACAGATGTTCAAGCGATAAATTCGAGAGACTTGTTGTCTTGGCTTTTCAGGTTGACATTTTTGGCTCATACTGAAAATATCTGGAGAACTGTGGGGTGAATTTACACGAACTATGATAGTGAACATGGTAAACATTACACCTGCTGAACAGTTGCATGTTAGCATGCTGAGATTAGCATTTAGTGTTTATAATAAGGTAATTATCTTTCAGAGAACAAGGTGCTTACAACTGTTACTTGATGATAAAAAGAATAACTGAAAAAATTAATATAAAATGGCTCCATGCAGATCATCCAGCGTAATCCAAGTCTCCGAAGCCCTTAAATTACATTATTTACACCACCAATGCACGGTCAAGCTCATGCACCCACTTCAGACGGAGGCATACTTGCTATTGCAAGAGGCTGCAGTAACTTCTGGATACTTGATCTCTAGTGTGGGACTTTTTGCCAAATTTCCAGATAAGCTGGAGAGACTTTTGGGTACATTCCCAGTGAACCCGCTCTTCAAGGCGCCACCAGGTATGACTGATGTGTGCAGCTTGCCTCCCCTTTTAATGTCTGCAAACAGAGTCTGATGCCGTGTACGTACCGTCAAGGGTGTAGCAAATAACAACTGATGACAGTTATGAAAAAGACAGATTATTTGTATAAGTAGAGTTGTTATATATAGATATATTTTGATGAAGACTTTCTGGTAGTAAATGCAAAAAAATTAATGATAAAAAATGTATGATAAAAAGAGTCATAATTGACCTTGCCTGCAGTTCTTGGTGTCCTGTCAACAGTTTTACAGACGTCTCTTTTATAATGGCAGTCTATGGAAAAAATTTAATTTAATTTATTTCTAACATTTAGGTGTCTGCAGCTGATGATAATGCCACTCATTTTAGATACAACAACAGAGCGGACACCAGATTTGGAGATTTCAAAATTTTAGAAAAACAGTAGAGACATGCCTCAAAGCCATTGTGTTGCATTTTTCACATCAAACAATAAAAAATCCTGAAGCTTCTGATTTTATTTTCTTCCCCAAAGGATGAAGGACAGTTAAAGAAGAGATCTGTGACTGCAGGTCGTTCACAGAGAGGATGAACATGATAAACCATGAGACCTGGACATTCAGTAAGGTAGGGTTGTTCTGGGTTGATCGCATCTATAAAACATGACAAAGTGCCTCTTTATTTTAAGGGCCCTAAATGCTAGACAAGGGTTTGGAACTGTTTTACCTTAAATGCATGAAGACTCTCTGCAGCAACAGGAGCATAAACAATAAAAAAAAACTCTGATCGGCTCTGACTCCACCTGACATAGCAGATATTCTTCAAGGTGCTTCTGGGCAAACATCCATCATGTCAGTGTGGTGACGCAATACTGTCACAGCTGACAGTATAAATGTTAGTCGACTCACAGAATGAGCTCATTGACGGAGCTGACTCGCACTCCTTTACAAGATGAATCAATCATATCACATCATACAATGGTTTCTCCCATCTGCTTCATGTAACTATTTTTTAACTTTAGCCTGTGAAGTAAAGTAGATCAGCTTTTTATAAAAAGGATGTCTCATTTATACTTTGTGTTTTCCTTTGCCTTTTTTTTTTCTTCTTTTTTTGGAACCAGTGATACGGAAATAGTCGAATGTGCACCTTTGTACTGTATAAATCGTATCACAGCCCAGGCTCAGATTTAAAGTTTACTCATCTTAATCCTGAAAATTTATATAAAATTATCCTAAAATGTCTATCTCAGTCTAGCCCAAAGTAAATTCAAAGCTGTTGTTGAACCATTTGGAGTACAGATATGATTTGACTTTTTGAAAAGTTATAAGCCGATGCTTCTGGCATTAATCTATAGAGATATATTTTTCTTGCCTGATTTTTTTAATGCAAAAATAAGCCTGCAGATGACCTGTAGCTGCCCCTACTGGCTGTAAACAAAATGGGTTCACATTATATAGTCTTACATGATCCAAGTTCAAATTTGATAGCAATCACTGAAAATGGACACTTAACACATGAAATATTCAGGCACCTGCCATTTTGTGACCTCAAAAGAGAGCAACAGGGGCAAAAACTCATCATAGTTTTTTATTTCCTTGTTTACAAAAACTTTGCACATATGAAATAGTCAAAAACAAGTTGGACAACTGCCTGGACAAAAACACTAAGATTTTCTGTTTTTGCAGTGAAACGTGCAAAAGAAAAAACAAAAGACAGCAGGAGATGAGAGAACTCTTTGGTCATTTGTTTCTTGGAAACAGCTTTTGGAAACTGCTGAAACACACACACAAAATTCAACAACACCATTTCCTTGTTCCTGTGCTAACAATCCCAATTCGGATGAAGTTGTCACACCTTATCCTGCCAGATTTGGTTGACGACAACTGATAACGTATGAAGGGGAAGATTTCAACCACTCCTTGTGACTCTGTTCTGAGGAGCAACAATCATACAGCTTTAGTATTCTGTGTTAAACATTTGTTAGGCTGAACACCTCTACTTTCAATTGTGTTTTTTGTTGCTTCCTCTTTAAGTGTGGAAATATCTCCCTCTCAGATGATTCATGGAAGATCGAAAGAGAAAAAACATGAGATTAGGGGAGTGTGATTGTAACAAAACCTTTATTCTGCTATTCAGGAAATTCCTTGGCTCTCGTCCACAGCCCTGCTATGACTCTCCTTCTCCCTGCTGTTTAAAGTACAGTTCACACAAATTGTGGTAAAAAACAACAACATATGTTTCCATTTACCCCTTGTTTAGAGCAATCACTTTTTATTTGCTGACGTTTAGACATGCAGATCTTCTGCCTCAGGAGAAGGGAAATGGAAGTTTCATGGGCCTGCAAGCCTGAAACAACGTAAACAAACCTTCCCAAAACACCTGTAGGACAGACAGCAGGTTAGCAGGTGAGAAAAAGGACTGTACACGGTGTCATTAAGAATCTAAACTGACTGACTTGATTTAGCTAATAGCTAATTAGCTATCTAGCCTGCTAAATAAAGTTAGCAAATGGAGAAACACATGAAAAATCCCACACCATTATCTTAGCCGGTGAATTTTCTGCACTCAAACGCAAACAGGGACACTTCAGTAATTCACTGAAAAGGTGAAAATAGATCATATAACCATACTGTGATGGGTAGAAAGTCCAAACAGAAGTAACTGAGGCTGGATTTCATTGGCCGTTCACCCTTGTTTACTTCCCTCCTCACCTGCCCTCGGGGGACTCCCACCACCATTAATAAAAGTCATTTTATTTGTCTGACAAACTGAAGTGAAGTTGATGAGATTGACCCTCGGAGGGCTGAGAGCAAGAGTCAACAACGATGTTCACTCCAGAGGTGTATAACACCCACAATGCACTGCAGTCATGGGTCGTTCGCAAGCGTCGACCTCCTGCTTTTTTAATTGAAGCAAATGCAGTTCCTTGAATGGCCACTTGAGGCCAATGTTACAGCAGAAATAAACATGTTTACAGGCTGGTAACTCTAGAGCTAGTTTATCCCCTCATGACAACTTTTATATAACTCACTCGTTTAAATTATATAAGTTTCACCTCTCATCCAAGAGGCTTCTTCAGTCGACGACCCACAAGTGGCCCTAACGACTCTGTAAGGACACTCCCACACATAGTTTAAAAGCCTGCAACTCCCCTCCAGTTAGTTAGAACTGAAACAAGTCCAGTTGCCTACAATATACCATGAGCTGGATGACTGAGAACCTTCATCATCAGGCTTAAAGTTATGCATAATTAGGGGCGTGGCCTCTTTGGGTGACTGTCTGCTCGGCTTCACCTCAGATAAATCAGTCACTGAACTTGATCTGGGCTGTGTTTGTAGTTTTTGTGCTTTTTGGAGAATTTTAAATAAGTTGTCAGACACATTATATGTCTTTTGTGTTGTTAATTGGACTAAGAGGCTGTGTGGAGGGACAGAGGCCGGTGTTTTAGATTAATGAGCTACTCTGTTAATGTTAACTGGCAGACAGCAGCTAGAGCCGCTGAGCTCTGGAGGAAAAAACAGAGAAATCAAAGAGAGCAAAGATGTTTTTTTTTTTAAACTTTTGGAATTAAAAACCAGATCTATCTTCACTTCTTTATTGATTATTGAAATGTAATTAAATCCATGGGACCTTACAAAACCCTGTAGCTGCACTCCAATTACTTATTACCTCCACCAAGGAGGTTACGTGATCGGCTGTGTCTGCTTGTGGGTTGGTTGGTTTGTCTTTCACTGCAGGTGTGCTTTTGTTAATTTGTTATGCTCATCTGCAGGGGCTTCCTGATGTTTTTATGTTGAGTCTCATAAGCGGCACACTTCCCTGCTGTACTTGACTCAAACTTAACAATTGAAGACCAACAAACTCTCAGACTTTACTTCCCCTGCCTCCCTGTTGGCAGATTTTCATGCAGTCACTCCTCCCCGTTGCCGCAGTAGCCCCGAACACCCACACAAATACACAGGCCATCCTGCAGCTCAGTATCTGGTGGGTGACGTCACCGGACCCACACCTTAGCAACCAGGACCCCTGTTTCCGGCCTCCCTCACAACCCAAGTCGTGTAATTCTGGAAACACACACATCCCATCAAATTTTAGACAAAATTCACAACAACTTTCTCCAAACAGCTGACCTCGAGTCAAGAGACAGTGTGAATCAAAAACAGCTCATCTCTGGTGTGGTCACATTCCATGTGCGCTGTAGATGTTACTAAAAAGATGCTCTCTGAGGCAAATCCACCCAACATATGTCATGTGTTCACTGTAACCAACCAGTTATCCAGGGGTTTCATTTATGAATAGATTTAGTGTCAGTTTTGATCTTAAGTATGACTTCGAGGGATGGTTCAGGTCGTTTTATTTGTGGGGTTGTATGAGGACGTCTAAGTCCAGATCATGGCCTGGCCATGTCAATAGTCAGGCCATAATCTAGACATCCACTGACATCCAGAATTAGTTGAGAATAGACGTTCATACTGGCTATGATCTGGACGTCCACTGACAGCCAGAATTAGTCGATAAACGATATATAAATGTCTATACAACGTCCAGAAAAGACGTATAAAAAACTTTCATTCTGGCTCCCCAGAGGACGTCTTTTAGACGTCTTGGATGTCCATAAATGATGTCTAAAAGACGTGATCTAGACCACTTTTTGCTCACTGGGATTGGTCGAGAAGATTGAAGCCAGGAAAAGTTTTATTTTGGTGTCTAAAGAGTGGGGGAACAAACAAAGCCAAGCATTCATAAAATTCATGTGAAGTTGACCACAAGCTTGGATGCATTTGTGTCCCAAACTGCAAAACCTCAACATAACCAGAAGAACAATCACTTAAAGGTCCTATTTGTAAGAAAAGTTGATTTTTGAGTCTCATTCCCAACTCGTCAAATACTGACACTTTTGGATTATAGGTCAGGTAAGCCACCATCCCAAAGCATCGGTACTTAATGGTCTCATCAGGTAGATGAGATGATGGCAAAAGCATGTCAGCTTCAGTTTTGAGCCCCGACTTTGGAATGGTCAGAAAGGCCCCACCTGTTTCCTCAATGCAAGGTTTTTCTGAAGTGAGGGCCCATGAGGTAAACTGGAAGGGGCATGACCTCGGCTCTCTATTGGTTTTTTGTTGTGGGAACCAGGACAATGCTAACTTCACGGTTAGCCTACAAAAAACATCATAACTACAGCACTCTGTTATGCTGAATGTCAGTAGTGGTTGCTATAGCAACATATCATTTACCAGAAAACAACTGCTTTTGCATCAAAGTTTTCATGTTTTCATGTTGAGTCATTAGCGACACACCTCTCTGAATATTAAGACATTATCACAACCAATATAAGTTGAGTCACATTAGCAGCACATGTCCCTGCAGTTTTCACTCAGACTTTTATCAGACTCCTAAAACAGTAAAAGTTTTAACAATAGAAGACCAACAAACTCTTAGAGTTTACTTCCCTGTTTGGCAGATTTTCAGTCACTCCTCCTCACTGCCCCAGCAGCCGAGTGTGCGTCATGTAAGGGGTGTTACCTCATTCAGAACTCTCCTGACCATTCAGCCAGACCAGTCAGACCAATCAGCTGGCCTCGATGTAGACAGTTTGAATCACAAAAATGTCACTGAGCTTTCACTTATGTATGAAAAGGTTATTGTATTATTTTGTTTGCCATTAATTAGGAGATATAATTTATGTTGTGTGAGGAGTGAAATGTCTGGAAATTGGTCTCTTGTGTCACTCCTTTTCCTCTGACCTGAAGTTGCTTTTATGCACCTTTAAGTCATTTTTTATAGGTGTGAATACTGAGCCTCCCTAACCTTGGGTGGAATGTAATTGATTACATTTACTCAAGTACTGTGCTTCAGCACAATTTTGAGGTACTTGAGTATTTCAATTTTCTGCTACTTCCATTCCACCACATTTGAAAGCAAATATTATACTTTTAACTCCACTGCATTTATTTGACAACTTTAGTCACTAGTTACCTTTAAAGATTTCCTGCTGCATCAGAGTGAAAGTAGCATATTTTTATTTTTTTGTTTATTTTATCGACAATTGTATTAAAAAACAAAACAAAACACTGATTTCAATGACAGAAAATGCAGAATATCAGATCAGATAATCGGCCGGGCGGATAATCAGTCCATCCACAGTATACAGTATATTTATACATGTAAATACAAGCATAATGTACTTTGATTTGTACTTTTGATACTTAAGTACATATAATATCAGATACTGTAAGACTTTTAATTGAACTGCTATTCATATGGGTGACTCTCATTTTTAAGAAAGTGATATTCTAACATGGTATCACCTTTGGGTACTTTTTTACAAAACTGTTACCTCACTACATTTATCTGACTGCTTTAGTCACCAGTCACTTTACAAATTAAGATTCCTGCACACAAAACATATAAAGAGTTCTTTATGTCGTTTAAACCATCATCCATCCATGAATGTGAAAATCTGAAAGCATATACTTATTTTATCTGATTTGCTAATTGTATTGTTTTTTAATTTGTTGTTGTTTATTGTTTATTATCTTAGATTTTAATTTTGCTCCTCTTATATATTTTATCTTTGTGGTGTAACCCATTAGTTGATTAATCAATCAGCTGATTGACAGAAAATCAATTGGCAGCCACCTTGATTAAAGGTTCCCTATGTAGTTTTCAGGAAGAAATTTTAATGAGAAGAGAAAGATCTTCATTGACTGATTTTTTTAATGCCTTAACAAATGTAATAAACAAACTCTCTTTAACTGAATAAACTGAACAAACAAACTCTCTTTAACTGAATAAACTGAATAAACAAACTGACCTTAAAGGACAACACAACTTCATACTGTTTTACTTTGTTTATATGTGGCGGACCCTGCCACCTGTCTAGCTTCAAACATAGTTCTGGGGACCTTATTTTCCTTTGAGAACAGCTTGTTCAGTCAGATACTGAAAAATTAATGTTATGTCTGAGTTTGTATTATTACCTCATTAATATTGTAAATATTAAAATTGAATTTCTTCTTAAAACTAAATAGTGCCTCTTTAAGTCATTTTTCATGTAACAACTTCATGTTTCAGCTTCACAGTTTGAAAAAATGTTGAGGTTTGGACTGTTGTAAAGGTGTCACTCGCTCATTGTGTGATTTTCAGATTTTTCACAAACCAATCAATCAATCGATTAATGGAGAAAATAATCAGATTAGTTGCAGTCTGATGCAAAATAGCTCAAAATAAGCTCCATCTCAACCAGTTTACAGTACAATCCTGCTTTTACATCAAGTGCTATGTGTAACAATTGCCCACCTGTTAGAATAGACGCAGCATATCACCATGGTAACTGCTAACTGCAGCTGTTCTGACTGTAGCTGCCGTTAGCTTGTTAGCTCAGTTAGCCGTGCAGCTGGCTGGACTACTGGGGGGGAGTCTGGGTTTTTACATCGCTATCACAATTTTTTTGTTGTATTTTTTTGCATTCTGTTGATCAGTTTAGTTTATTTTAAATGTTTTACAAATAAAATGAGGTAGTCATCTAATGAGATCACATAAATTGAGTACTTTTACTTTACTTTAAGTACATTTTCCTGATTATCCTTACATACGTTCACTGAATTATCATTTCAGATGATTTTTACTTGTAAAACAGTAATTTTACAGTATAATATTAGTACTTGTACTTCAGTACAGGATCTAAACACTTCCTCCCCCACTGGCAGTGATCACATGTCATTTCTCTGATTTCATTTCATTCCGTCCGCTGACTGCTTTTTTTTGGACTTGGATTGGATGTTTTTTGGAAGTGTATTTTCACTGAATCATGACTTGAGAATGTGAAAAACAAAAAAAGGGTGGTGCAAAAAGAGATTGCAAAACCATTACATGAGATGTTATTTTAGATCGTTTCTTTCTTAATTTTTTGAGTATCTGTGCATTTTTACGGTTTCCAATGTTTATTTATTTTTGAGCTTTTGTTTTTATTATGAGAATAATGATGGCACTAATTGATAGATATAACATTTAAGAACATTTACATGAGTTACATGAGTTTATTATTTTAGATTATTATGTTTTTTGTTGTTGTTGAAAGAAGTTGTCATGGTTTGAGTTTTTGGTTTAGTTATTTCCCCGTTTTATTTTGTAGTTTTCTGTGTTTCTGTGTTTAGTTTTCATGTGTAATGCTTTTCATTTCCTTTTCATTTGCTTTTCACAGTCGGCTCTACCTTGTGATCAACAACATATTAAAACAGGACACCATAACCGAGAACAAGTTTGCATAAGAAATATTTACAAATACTGGATTAACCAAAACTAAGGGAGACTGGAGACCAAAAAACAGTCAGGACTACTTGGTCTGTGGAAGAAGAGAGCTCCTTCTCCTCCACCATCCCTTAAATATGGGGCAGGGCTAATCACCTGATAAAAGAAGAGGAGGAGAAAAGAACGTAGTACTTACACTTAAATGTGTTTTCATCTGTCATTGCTTTCTTGGCTTGCAACGTATTTTCCACTGCTCAGAGGATTATGGGTCAGGATTGCCTGAAAAGCATGCTGGCTTGCATACTGCAAAATGCTACCTTCTTTTTGGCCTACTGCATTTCACAAACTTTGCAATGGGACTTACTAAATCTGTTTCTAGCGTACTAAATAGTTTGGTATAATGGGTGTTAGAACACAGGGTTTGTGATGTAATGACCCTTCCTTCTTTTTAAGCTTCCTTGGTTCACTTGTGATTCATTTGTTAATTAGTCCCTGTCTATTTAAGCCTGAGTTTTTCTCCTACTCCCTTTCAGTTCGTACTGTTACACAGTAACACAACAGTGAGGACCAAAATGCAAGACACTCAGGTCACCACCTTAAATAGACAGGGACTAATTATCAAATGAAACACAGGTGAACAGGGGAAATAGTTGGGAAAAGAAGGAAGTGAAAAGCAAAATGTGACACGAGGAAAGAACTACAAATTAAAATAGGAGATAACTACACCAAAAACTAAAACCATGACTGCAGTTGAGTGTAGAAGAAAAGAGAATAACATTAGATGTCATGTCACGAGTCGACTTTGACTCGTCAACATTCAGCTCAGTCGGCAGAATAAATGTTGGTATTGTTTGTTTCTGTAAACTTCGGATATGTTAAATGTGTGCATTTCAAATGGCTCATATCAAACAATTCCACAATACGTATCATAGCATGTTCAGATCACAGGTATATGAGCTGACAACTTTATGCAACGACTTCAACCTAAAAATGTAGTAATTGCTGCGATCAGTGGAACATTTAGCAGCCATCTGCGCTGTCGACAGAACCAGACATTTTAAGCCAAAGCATGATCTTTTCCTAACCCTAACTAGACAGGTAGTAGCTCCTTCAAGGATCAGCACTGTCAAGATGGCTTGCTATTGGTCAACAGCAAAAATTTCAAGGGCCAAAGTTCATCAAATCTGAATTCGACATGAAAAGTCAGTGCAGGCTCTCATCACTAACCATGCACTAATAACTACGATTTCATTTAAAAGTGGTGAGTTTGCCATAGAAATTTAGTCATTTTAAATGATGCGGTTTCATCAAAACATTTTGATGTCTTCACGCTGACGACCTTAAAAAACATCAAATATCTGAACTAAGGCCCTCTTCTCTGTTGAAACAGTGTGAGAATCTATTTTTGTTTTTGTTTCAGTGTGTTTTTGATGAAATATTCTCTGCATGACTTCAGGCGGACCACCAGGACGTTTCTACAAGCATTTAGTGATGACTTGCAATTAAATGTAATAATGTGTTATTTCCTTGTTGGTGCAGCCATCCAAAAGTTTGTGCTAAAGCGGAAAACAGGTGACAGATTCTGAGAAACACACACAGACTGTGAGGCTGGCAGAGTTTTCACTTTGAATGCGAGCTAATGATGTTGGAGGGACATAATGAGATCCAGTAACACGACACGATCAGACTTTCTGCTGTGTACCTGGGGATATATTTGTCTTAATCCCTCCAGCATGTCTGTCAGGCTGCTGCACGTCTGGATTACCTGCTGGGCCTGAAAAACAAACCTGTCACGACCGAGGTGCACAAAGTAGAAACAGGCAGGAAGGCTATTCAGAGTTGCTTGGACTCCCCGAAAAAAAACATCAGATCGGATATTCAGCATTTTTCTGTTTGTTGGAATCAGTGTTTTTAAAATCTGATTGTCAATAAAATACACTAATTTAAACATGCACTCCTTTAGTTACTTGTTACTTTTCAGATTATATGCTGCATCGGAGCCAAAGTCAAATAAATGTAGTGGAGTGGAAGTATAAAGTACCAGAAAATGGAAATACTCAAGTAAAATACCTTTTTAGCACCTAAAAATTTCACTTAAGTACAGTACTTGAGTAAATGTACTTAGTTACATTCTATTACTGGACCATGTGATCAAATCTCACTTTCTCGCTGAGATGCAGATATACACATACATCATTTCCTTTGCAAAACCACATGAGTTGTTGTGTTTAACCTGAATTTGATGAATTTACTGTTTCGAGACAAGAATAAGTCGAGAGCAACTGATTACTTTACAAAAACAGAAACTTATAGCACTGATTCTGGAGAAACTGGATCAAACTTACAGAGAAAAAGTTCTGGGGTTTTCCCTCTGATCTCCAGCTGCTCTGTCCCGACTCTCTGTGATTACAGGGGGGGCGACCCCCATTCTGAAGGAACGCCATTCCGAAAATTTCCGAAGGTCTGTCATTCCGAACTTTCAGCCCTTCAGTCTGGGGTCTGGGGTTCAATTCCCGGTTGGGAAATGAGTCTTTTTCTGTCATAAAATGCTGTATATAGTCTTGATTAAATCTATCTTCCTTTTGCATCATTGTATTTTTGTGTGTGAAACGTGAAAAGTATGATTATACATTTAGGCGTACGTTCTCCTGTTTACATTACACATTCAATATAAAAACGATTGTAGACGGTCCGTTACGTTTTTAATTCAATTATCACGTTCTTTGTTACAACTCACCATAATATAATAATATATAATCAGTCATCTGGGGGTGATTATCTACTGCTGCTGTCACTGCAGAAAACGCCAGTTCACAAAGATAATATGTTTGTAATGGAAGCAGGTTTTCAGTGCTTTTGTGGCGATTTCAGGATATTTTGATTAATCCAGAACGCAGGGAGATTTGAAGTTTTCTGTGAAGTGATGAAGTGGTGGAGAGCCGGTCCCCACAGTTATTAGCCTACACACAGTGGAGCTTGGAGCATGTGAATCACCTGTTGCAAAAAAAACAAACAAAAAAAAAACGTAGCCTAATTTAAACAGGACTCTTGGTTTTTCTTTTAAAACTGCTTTCTTTTTGTTGGCAGTCGTCGGGTTTTCCGTCGTCTCATTATTGAGTCTCTCCCGGTGACGTATGTTTTTTACTCTTTTACGCTTGTGACCTGCCTGTCATTTGCGCAGAGCTGGGAAGATGCACGTTGGCCTAAAAGGACTACACGTCTGGTGTGAACGGGAGGACTCTGGCTCGCGCGGCGCTTCGCTGATCTCAGTGCTGTGAAAAGGCAGAGTAAAACATCCAGTTGCAAGAATGCCGGTTTTGAACTGTCTCAAGTCCCAGTGGTAAGAGGAAACACATACCAACAGGGGAACAGACTTTAAGGACACAACACCAGAGCGCTCTCCATCGAGTGAATGCCGTCTGTTCGCTCTTGTTTTACCTCGGTTTCTTTTATTCTTCCTCTTCACCTTCTTTGCCTCCTCCATCAGCCAGCTTCTTTATCTTTAAACAGTTATTCCAGTTGTTCCACCTTTACCTGGGGATAGTGAAGTTATTATACTGACAATGATATAGTAGTCAGTAACCATTCACATGTGCACACACAACATCACTCTTGTCTGAGTGAAACCATCATCTAGTGAGTAAAGTACACAAAATAGTGAAACATAATGAAGTCTTGTCGGGGTTTAAATGACATTTTCATTTTTTATTTACCGAACAGTCCACTCATCCCGCCTCACCCCGGCCCCCTGCTTTAAATAGATATAAATCAAAGTGTCAATGGTGATAACAACATTGTGTTAACCTTCATTACACGAGCATACTTAGGAATGAGCACTATGAGAGTTATAAAGTATAGAGGCACATAATATATACACAGACAGATATGTACATTTTAAAGACCCCCTCCAGTCAAAAATGTGTTTTTGACACTAGAAGTCTGTTTTCACATTCAGTGCAATTTCATAAGTGCAGTTTTTGGTTTGTGACGTCTGTTCGAAAGTTCAAAAGGTTGAAATAAAAGAGGCGCATAAAGAGACCAGTGGTGGAGAAAGTATTCAGATTTACAAGTATGTCAGTATGTGAGTCTAATCAGAAAAAACTACTTAATCTTCTGTCAGCTGACTAATTGAGTAATTCAATTTTCGTTTCAGCTCTACTTCTTTAAAGCAACACTAGGTAGTCTTTCGATCTTAAAATAATGTTTCTAAACTCAGTTAAGTGGTAGAAAAACGGTCAATAGGATAAACAGTGACGCCTCTGCAGCCTGAGGGGGGTCGCACCGGCAGAAACCGCACTGTGTAACTTTCCAGATCGGGTAGGAACCTATCTGACGTAAAGGCGTCTAGTGCGACCTGCTTTACGACACGTTTATTCGTTGGTGGATTTAGCCAGCAGCTACTTGGATTTTTCGTAAACCAACGCCACGGCCGAGCCAGCTAAAAAAGCCAAGAAGGTATTGTCTGAGGAGGCGAAGAAAAGAAAAAGAGAAAGTGATATAACATGAGCCCGGACACGGATAAATATTAGACCAGCTTAGCTTACACTTGGCGGCGCGAGCTGAGAGAAGAAATGGGTTTCAAGACTGATGGCGACCTCGCCTTGATGCTACTGGATTTGTAAGTCATATATTATATTTATTATCTTACCGACTTTTACTTTGAGTTGATTTGTTGTTATGTGGTGTTCATTGGGGCTCTATTTGTCCACAGTTTATAATCTTAATAAAGCCGGGAGATAATCTAATGCTGTCTGTTTCAATAGCTTGCACGTTTTCATGTAGTGACTGTAAACGATGACTAACTAAAACACTATGAACGTCTTGTCTTGAAAAGTTGCAGATTCCTTAGTTCATGCAGATAATCAGCGTAATTGTTGAACAGTGTGGTCGGGAGGTAACGTTAGCATGCTACCTACTGTTGTCGTACCGAGTTGGTTGTAGTTATTACACCAAACACAACGTCAACTTGCGATTGTATTTAGTAACTCCCGGAAACATAGTTATATTTTCAGACGTTACTAAACACATTCATGCCCAAGCGTTGTGTTTTGGAAGTAACTTAGTCGGTGCAATCACTTTAGCCTTTATGCTAACAAACTACCAACTGCTATCTCTGAATCTAGCTTGTTGTTGGCGCTCGATTGAGGTTTCATGTTTTTGATGTATCCAAACGAGGCTTCGTGATTCGCCGGCTCCGTCAACAAATTCACGTGTATTCATTTTCCCCAGGGATGCTCATACAGCGAGAGTATTTACGACACTGGTAACAGAAAATTGCGCTTCTCAACCAGCCGGGGGTAGTAATGAGTCCAAACTACCTAGTGTTGCTTTAACACTGGGAAGTTTATTTTTTAAACAAGGGATAATATTGTATTTTTTTCTTCATATGTGCCAAAACTTCATTTGTAAGTAGGTCTCATTAGTAACTAAAGCTGTGACATAACTAGTAAAGTAAAAAATACAATATTTCCCCCTGAGATGTAGTGAAGTAGAAGTAGAAAGTAGTGTGTAAAGAAAAAACATAGTATACAGTTTACAATAATAAAACAGGTAGAGGTACACAGAGTTTTTACTTCTACGGCATCCATGTGCAAACTGTAAACCCACCTATTTAAATATTTGTTAAAGGATTGTTTTCTTTTATTTGCTAAAAACAGTAGGGAGCTGACAGGAGGTGAGGAGAAAGATCTTCAAAAGTCCAAAACAGCCAAATGTCCTGCTCCATATCCTGACAGATCATCATCCAGAACCTTTTTCAGTAAAAGAAGACATTTTGAAGAAATATGCTCATAGTTGTCAAAATCACTCCTGCTGCCATGGCTGGGGCCTGTTCTGGAGCTACAACAGAAGAGAGGACACACGTAGATGTTTTTGGACAATTTTCAAGACATTAAAGAGAATAGTGTAACTTGAATCAAGAAAAAGGATTAAACAGCTCAGAAGAAGAAACCTTGTAAAAACACATTTCTATTTTGCTCATTTTTGGGCAGCTTTGGGGCCCAAAACAGTTAAGTAGTTCTTCTTTGTGTCTGGCCAGCTGAGCAGTTGGTGATTAATATCAAACAGCTCAGCATTTTCCTCCAAAATAAAACAACCTTCACAGATAAAAAAGATTTTTCCTGCAGTTATACTTGAATTCTCCTTGCATATAACAATGTAATTCACAGTAACCGGAGTGATATCACATTACGTGAACTTGAAAAAATAAATAAATAAAGACATAGAGGCTTGTTTAGAAGAAAGCATCTTACCATGTGAGGTGGTAGTATCAGCATTTGGAACTATAGTTGGTGTAGTCGTGATGACGGTTGTTGTGGTCGGTGCAGCAGTTGTGACCACGAGGCTAATCGGTGGCGAGTCGACAGTGTAGCTGCCGGTAAACACACTGGCCACCACCGCTCTTTGATCAAGGGAGTGGGTACACAGATCAGGGCACTTCAGAGAGGCCATGGTGGTGATGCACAGATTAAGTGTGCACCGGATATACATCTGCAAAACAAAAAACACACAGATACAAGTTAGCGGTGTGAAGAGACAGCTCAAAAATATTTCACAACATGACTCCGACGACTATGAAAGATGGAAACTAAGGAAATTGGAATGAAGGTGGTCAAGCTCGGTGTCTGGTATGTTGAGACACATTTGACTTTTATTAAAATTTGATTTTGATATCACACTTTGCCAAACTGCGATTTTCGATTATATTTCGATTAATTGTTCAGCCCTACTTTTTAGTTCTGCTGTGATCATTTTCTAAGTCATAACAGATGGTGACAGGAAGATGTGAAACTAATAATAATTTGTTCAATAACTTACATGTTGAGATAAAAATAGCCAGTAATTAGAAGCATCTATGTGTTGTCTTTGGAATATAAACCTGTGGATACAACACACTTGTCCTCTGTTCTCTCTATTTCAGGGCACTGGGAGCAAGTTTATGGACATTTTATGATTATTAATTTGTTGACATCCCCATCTGATACTTCTACTTTGAGCACCAATTCTTCATTTCAGTCATTTTCCTTTGCCATATATGACAGAAAATTGGCAGAATTTATGGTTTCAGACTGTTTGTCAGCAAAAAGAGCTAATTGAAGACATTATCATGGCCTCAAACTGTTAATTGAGACAAATATTCTGTAGATAAAATGTTTGTTAGTCGCAGTCTGACACCTGATGTACCGTCAAGAAATTGTAGCATTTTTTATACGTAGGCCCAAGGGAGCTAAAAAGGGCTATATCTATTATAACTAGGGCTATTAGCGTATTTTAATGATAAACACATAACAGAATTGAGGATGATGGGAATGTCTTTACTGTTGTGGGTATTTGGCAGTGGTGGAAAGAGTGCTCAAAATCTGTATTCAAGTGACAGTACAGTTACATCACTGAACTATCACTCAGTTCCAAGTAAAATGACTGGTATTAAAATAATATTTAAGTAAAAATACAAAGTATTCTAGCACTACTCGCAGTATTAGTTACTTTATTAACAGTTCATGCTTAATGATATTAATTCAATTCAATTATCATTTAAAAGGTAACTAAGTAGATTACATGGTGTAATGCACACTTAAGTATTAAACACGTGGGAGGAACATGAATGTGTGCGCCGAATCTAAAGGCAATCCATCCAAAAGTTTGTAGGATTTGTCATTTGGAGACAATGGATGTCTGAACACAATTTCATGGAAATGAATCCAACAGTTGATGAGATATTTTAGTCCGACCCAAAGAGGTGTATCTTGAATGAAAAGTGGAATTACAGACATTCATCCCAGCTGGTTCAGATGTCTTGAAGGGAGTTAAATCTCTACAAACTCCTGTCAGAAGTTTCTCAGCACTACCACGGCCTACAGGAGCGCCTTACTCAAAGATTCATGAACTAATCACCACGAAGTCTGTCTGTAAGTTCAGTCTGTAAAGTTAAACTTGTCATTTCTTGGAAGAAGAGGAGAACTAATACGGATGTATTACTGTATGTGTGTGTTGCATTAGTACAGACCATTAATCCTTTGTTCTCCAATGTGGTCAAATCAATGCGGTAAATCTTAGAGGAGGTGCTTGTTGTAAGAACCTCTAATGTATTAGAAGCTGTGCAGCTGAAAGAAAAAGAGAGCTATTAGAATTGTTATATGCTTCAAAGGTGACAAAAACAGAGTTGATTTTTGACCTCGACCCTCTACAGGAAACAAGTTGATTGTCACTGACCCTTGCTGCAGGATGGGCTGGGATTCTGCAAAGTCCTCCGTCTCAGACTCAATACAGTTGCTCACTATCATCTCCGCTCGCTCAATGCTGCAGTTGGACATCACATGGAGATCCAGCTTACTGATCCTGGACCCGACGGCCCTGCTGGTAGAATTGCTGTTATCAGTGGAGTCGGTGGAGCTGCTGTTAGTGGAGGTATTGCTCTCTGATAGTGATTCTGCTTCTCGACGCGTTCGTTCTGGCGACAGTTGGAGGGAGCGGAACCTGGGGGTACGTGTGAACTCTGCCATGGGCCCCTCTCCTGGCATCTGAACTTCTATCCAAATCCTAAGTGGACCGAACGTCTGTATCTCCGAGGGGAAGCGGATCTGGTAATTCGGTCCCTTGGCCTGGACTCCAGGGATACGGCAGGCCAGAGGGAGGATGAGGGAGGGCTGGCGACTGACCTTAGTGTAGGGACGAACACTTTTCAAGGTGTTGGTGTAAACCAGCTCTGAACCAGAGTGCTGGAAAAAAGTGGAGCATGAGGAAGAGTATAGCTGTAATTCACATTTATCTGAATAATGTGTCAGTGTAAAGTACTTTTGAATTGAAAGTAACTTAACACCAGACTGAAAAGCAGCATTTTACTGCCCTTTCTGATTCAGTTTCCAGGCTGTTTCACCTCAACAGTGGTCACAAGTGTTAAGTTACACCACCAGAGCTCAGCAAAGACAATTTCCAGCGAGTGTTAAGTTACCTTTTTTTTTTTTAAAGGAAAACAAAATGCCAAAAAAATCATATTGACATAATTTGACAGCTACAATAATTATGACATGACTCATGATTTTAGTGAAAATGGTAATCTTAAAAAAATCTTTAAAAAATATAAAAATAGCGATGTTATATTTTGATTAATTGTTCAGCCTTACTTTTAAATACTGCTGTGATTCTGAGATGAAGTCATAGATGGTGGCAGGAAGATATGAACTACACATCATGAAACCAGTAATGTTTCATTCGATAATGCTTTACAACCCATTTATTAAGCAATTGTTTATTGTAAAGTTGCCACTGATATGTATAATACTTTGTAAATGACTAAGAAATACTGTGTAGTTCATCTATAAACATTATTTGGATGGTCATTATGAAATTGCAACTGATATTTATAAATTAAAACTACTATTATATCTCCCACTATTTTTCTGTCCAACATGTATAAAAAAGATTTCTTTTGTCCTTTAAAAATGACGTAGAGAGAACAAGTGTAAGAAAGACAATAAGACAATAAAACGACTGAACGACGGAAAGACAGAAAGACAAAGACAGACAGAAACGTGGAGCAGTTACCACACGCTTGGTGCCGCAGCCATCCAGGGAGATGCGTGCAGCCAGGTGTGTGCTGTTGTAGGTGACGGGACAGGTGGGGCTGTTGAGCTGCAGCTCTGCCAGGTTGATGTCACTCAGGGAGGAGACAGGGAGCGACAGAATCATCTCTGTGTTCTCACACTTCAGCTCTGCAGACAACAGCAGCAGTGTCTGACATTATTCATACATTCCTGCACACAAGCACAATTATATATATATATTTAATCTTAAAGAGTGATATATTCTCAACCTGTCCCAGCAGGGAGTGTCCTCATTTCCCCTGAAAAGAACAAAAAAGACATATTCTGATAGTTAATAGTGAATATTTTAATAAGACAACCCGCTGTCAGATGCAGTAAAGCATAACTTACTTTGGTACAGCCACACACATCTGGGCTCTGACTGCAAACTGGAAAGACAAATAGATCCAATCAGGCCAAGTCATGCTCTATATGTACTCTGTTCATACAGATATTTGAGTGGCAGGGCAGGCAGGCGTGCATGTGAACAACAAGGGAAAAATGTTTTTTATATATATATTTATTGATTCAGAGAGAAAGTCAAAAATCCCTGAGGCCATTTTAGAGGTCTAGAGGGTGAATCACACCACTATGTCGAGCAGCATTATGGGCCATAGGTGTTGTTAACTTGACCGAAGCACCTACCTCTGCGTATTCACAGCATAGCAGATTGGCAGAAGTTGGGTCAGGTTGTTTTCGGAGCGAATCCAGGCCATGGTCATCAACGCCAGGGGGCCGACTGTTTTGAACCCAACCCTGTAGAGTTCAGGGGGACCAACTACTGCTACCTCTAAAACACTGCAAGTACAAAGAGAAACAGTCATTTCAACTTTCATAGCTGTGTATTTGTAAGAGCTGCACACTCTCGATTCAATTATTGTGCCCAGACCTCTGCATCTGACATCTACTAAATATACTCAATATACAACAGACACCCAACGCTCTGTAGTGAGATGTTAATTGAGATTCCTGACACTTGTGAATCATCGTCACACAGGTGTCTAACATGTCTGAAACCTGTCATGTACGCTACTCTTTTCATTCCATTGTGGGGATTTTGAAGGGCTCTACATAGAGCAGAAATTTCACACCAAAATTCAGACACTCAGATGAAGTGACGCACCTCTCCGTCTGTGACATGAAGCTGATGTTGAATGCCACCTCCTGGTACGGCAGGACAAACAGCGTGGAGTCTTCTTCTGGTGTGTCACCTGTGGCCACAGGTTCATCAGTGCAGCGTGTGGTCGACTCCTCCACTGAAGGACGGAGAACGCGAGACGTTTGCATAAGTTCAAATTATAACAGAGGACAGGAGAGACACTATAATATTTATAGTTATTTATATGTTTGCTGACATATAGGCGACATTCAGGCCTTTTTTCTGATTGACTCACCAGTGAGAGAGAGGTGCACAGGGACAGCACTGAGGGGTTGGTTTCCGTAGAAGCTTATTTTGGGCGCAGGAATCAGGTCCTCCGCCATCAGGTGGATGAAATATTGTCCTGCTGGAGCTTTTCCAGTGAATGTTAACGTGCATTCCTCCTGGTAAAAGAGTTAGACTAGATAGAGTAAATTTCCCCGATGTGGGATAAATAAAGTCTAAAGTCTAGGCCAAAAAGATTGTAACAATGTGAAGTTTTCACTGAGCAGAGTTTATTTCAAGTCCAACAGCCGCAACGAGGTCTGAGGGTTTTTCAAAGTAACTTGGATGGATGTTCCTAATGATCTTTAAACAGAAGTTTAAACTCAGACTAGTCGACTAGGGCTGGGCAATATATCGATAATATATAGCAGCTATTGTGATATGAGACCATATATTTTGCCTTAGATTTTGGATATCTAATTCTTGCCATTACCTACTTAGTCATCATGTCCACATTACTGATGATTATTTACCAAGATCTAATTGTGTTAATATTTTGATAAAACACTAATAGTCATCCCTAATATATTGTTGCAATATGGATTTCGAGGTATTTGGTAATTCAGAGCACAATCTCCTCTTAGAAGCTGACATTCCCTGCACTTCCCAATGAACAGTGGGGTATTTAATGTTTTCGGTTGATGTGTGACCTGTGAACAAGTGGGTAGTTTTTGCAATAAGCTCAATTAAGGGGCATTTTTATTTCGCTGGCATGTGACTTTTTGTATTATATTTTGTTATAATTTTACATTACATTACATCCACATTGTCAAGTTGATCATTTTTTTTACAAAGCAGTTTGAACTGTTTTTTCTTAGTATCTTTAGGGTAGCTTTGCTGTCGTTCAACTTCTACCATTGTGAAGTATTTGATAGCCTGCAGAGCTACGACTTCAAACTAGCTTCCCCAACACTGACTGAACTAACCTTTTCCTGGCATTGAAGATAACATACTTCTGTGTGTTGGACTGTGAAATATGATAAAGATTTGTTACTGAGGCGGCTGCTGACTTCCTCCAGTAGGATGGCTTAATCCACCTGCAGACGTCGGGGCCCTGAACTCGTCTTACAAACGTGTTCCTGTCAGTAAAGTCATTACAGTCAGTGCAGATCTTGTTCTACTTCATTTCTGTCTGTTAACGTAACAGCAAAGGTCCTGTTTTGCTTTGACTCCTCATTCAGTGTTTGAGTCAGTCACATGAAAAGCTACTTGGTCACTTTGAAAACACTCACTGTCACAAGATATGAGGGTAGATTAAGAATTACACTTTAGTAACAGAATATGGATTTACAGTATATCCAGTTGTGGAAAGTAGCTCAGTACATTTGACCAATTTGAGCACAATTTTGAGGTATTTGAGCTTCATTTCAGTATTTCCATTTTGTGTTTGTTATTCTTGCACCTTACTACACGTCTGAGGGAAATATTTTACTCTTTACTCCACTCCATTTATCGACAGCTATAATCACACTTGGAAGGATTTCAAAACTAAAGCAAACCAAACCAAAAGTAGAGTTTTAGAGACTGTGTTTGATGCATTCTGGTGATTTTTAAACAATGAAAATACCGAAATACACGTCACGGTAATTGCTGTGTATGAGGTGAAGTGTTTTTGACATTGTGTTTAGTCGCGTTCACGACTTCCTTCCTTCAAATGTACATGGTTTGAACATCGTTGGAAACATTTGGGATAATGTAAGCACACAATTCAATAAAATACATAACTAAGATGAAGTCGCATTTCGACACTTTAATGTGGAAATGTTTTACATCTTTTTCAGTAAGTACAGTTTTGATGCAGAACTTTAACTTGAGTCCTGTACAGAGGTCACTGCACACTGCACACTGATACTTTTACTTAAGGTAAGGATCTAAAAACTGCAAATACTACTAATAGTTTAAGTTAGACTCACCTCATCCAGCTCTATAAAAGAGTGCTGAGTGCAGCTGAGACACTCTCCGTGGTCGGGCCGGGCAAAGCGACATCGCACCCTGTCACCATCCAGATCCTTAACCGACAGATGGAAGTGATGAGGGCAGTTCACTCGGGCCCTGGACCCATTACACAACAAGAGACAGAAACAAAGAGACAATCAGCCCTTCAAATCACAAAGACAGTCACAGCAGAGGTTAAACCTGTCCAACTGAAGAACAAGGTAAAACAAACAAACAAAATTGGTGAGCTGCTGGTGGTTAGGCTGGACTCCTCTGCTGGTTGCCTGCTTCAAACTGATCAACTGAAGAGGTTTTCAGTATTCTTGACTTGTTTAACCTGGTGTAACATATTTGTCTTTTTCTAAACATTCATTTTCATACCTTAGTGGAGGAAGGAGACCAACAAAAGGAGGGTGGTTGAGTCTCCCACTGTTCCCCCGAACGTTTGGTCCTGCATTCAAAGATACATAGAATTCTGTGTTGGACCTAAACATTGAAGAAAAAAGTGTGTATTAGAGAAACCGAAGCTCATTTTATTGATCTTGCTTGATGTAGCCTGGTTTAAATGACATCAACTACCCAAATAAAGTAACACTGTTGTTTTAGAAAGATGGATGATTGTTGAGTCTCATTCCCAGATCGTCAAAATCCACAAAATATCAGCATTTGATGACAAATAATAATACCTGAACTAGCAACAAGGTGCATGTTCCTTATTAACATAATGTATTAATTATGTATTTATATTCTTGAGGGAAAACTAAAATGGCCTACTACTTTATATAATGTCAGAGGATTAACACCATATACTTTCTCCCCTTTAAACACTGTTTCCCTGAGTTTACCTGCATGTTTGAACCCAAAACATCCCAAAACAGAAGGAAGCAACAATAAAGATGAACAACAGAGCAAAAGGAGGATGAATTTAAGATGTTTGAGGTGCAGAGGTAATATTTAGGTCTCGTACCCTAATCTGATGCTGGCGGTGTAAATACTGGGGACAGTTTTCTGCCACTGGCGGACACACCAACCAGAACCCGGTTTGGTGCCGTTGAAAGGTAATGAGGTTGGATGGACCAGACAGTCCTCCCCTACAGCACACAGTCCAGACAAAGATGGACAAGGAGCATGAGCGATGACACTGAAATGAGCCCGCACCTGCAAGAAGCAAAGAGACAAAAAACCTATCTATTATTGTATGTGCAGTGGCTGATTTTATGAATGAATTCAGCTAAGGGGGGAAGAACCTGCAGAGTGAGATCAGTCTGTCCTATCTCACTAAATGAAATCAAAGACATTTGTTGACCTTATTATGTAGTTTATGAGGTATTATGCTGCTGAGTTTGACTATTTTTTGACTCTATAACTAAAAAAAGAATAAGGGTTAGTGTTATGGGGATGATAGAGGCACTAGTAATTACAGATCTTCCTACTTTGTTCTGATTTGTTCACAGGGATATTAATCGACCTCAACTTTGTTGTCTTCACGAGGCACCACATGCCCAATTTACGATGGTAAAATTCTACAGTTTCCATGCAGACTGTTTGGCAGAAGAAAAGAAGACAAGAAAATCATCTTGGTCAGCGGAGACAAAGATTATACTTCTGGAAACATCTTTACAGAAATCATTCATAATGAGTACGACATCTAATTATGACAAGTTTATCAATTTATTGGTTCTCCTGGTTGCAGAACACTCTGTTGGAGTACGTTCATTTTCTTCATTTATAGCCATAAACTTTATGTTCAGAGTAAGAATCAGAAATACTTTATTGATCCCTGAGGGGAAATTGGCACGTTACAGTTGCTCCTTGTAGAATAGAGATATAACACTATAGAGAGATTTTAACAAGATATAAATAGTGAAGAAGAAATAAGAGTGAGTAAAGTTAAAAATATACAAGAAATAAAATATAAAATAACAAAAAAAAAAATGTGTGCATTAAGCTATAATATGTGACAACAACATATATGTATGCATGTTTCAAACCATTTTGAGTGGACTGGTACCTATTTGTATTGACACTTTGTTGGTTCACATAGTTGGATCTAGGGTTAGGGTTAGGTTAGAGGCAGAAAACTGAAGTCGGTCAGTAACCTGAATCCATCCGATTTTGTGTCAAATGACCTGGAGGCTATTGAAATAAATGGCCGATGTTTTCATGACAAATGCTGATTTTTCTTTAAGGAGGCAAAACCATTGAGCCTCTTAGATATGCTTTAAATGAGAAATATGCTGTTTAATAAGCAGGTCCTGTCTCCATGAAAGTGGTGAGTAAGAAAAATAAAGGGACTCTCTTTGAAACTCATATTAAGAGTTTGGACTTGAAGACACTGTGCCTACCATTTTCCCTCCATCGCTGTCCAGGGGTACAACGTGGACTGTCAGCCCCAGAGAAGAGGCTTGGCAGGCAGGGCCTAACAGGACCAGAGTCAGGGCCTGCAGCAGGATGTTCACTTTGAATCTGGCCAACATCTCAGGAAGTGTGAACCTTCAGGAAATACAGAGACTCAAAGGTCAAACAATCTGGACTCTACTTATACCACTCACTTGTAGTGCTATTTATCCATCTAGGTTGTTCTACATTTTGCCAACAGGTAAGTATAAAGTAAAAAAGACAGTGGTAGGTTTAAAGATTTGTAACATCAGAAATGTGAGAATGAACGTGAAATGAAATTGGATAAAATATTTGTGGCAATTCAGAACTCATGAATTCAAATTTAAGATTATTTAATGACTTTTAAAACCAAATATTTATAAAAATTGAATGCAGAAATTCTAAGACTTTTAAAGAACCTGCAGACACCCTGAGATCAATCCTAAATCTTAAATACAACCCCGGCTTATCATCTCTCTAATATTTTTCAGTCTGAATAGTGGTTGTGAGTTTTTAAATGCATCTTAGTTCGTTAATGCCTATTCTATAACTGACTTTCCTCTTGAAATAGGCAGGATGTTCCCTACAGAAACTAAACATTTATAGGTTGTGTACCTCTTTTTCTTTGTTGTTTCTTCTCCTATCACTAGAAGTTGTTTGCTGTTTCGGTTTAAAACCAGAAGTGATTATTTATCATTTATATTTTACGTCTTGGATTTTGGATGAATCGTTTACAAACACATTTTCATTGATTTGTTTGCTTTTATATAATTTTTCTTTGACTTTGTACAAATATTGTTAATATTATTGCTTATCCTCTTCTTGAAAGCATTCAAGAAGAGGATAAGCAATAATATTCTTATGAACTCCTAATATTAGTATGTTAATGTTTAAATTGCACATGCCTCAATCAAAAGGAAGAAATAGGAATGATATCAGGGGGCCCTGAACCCGTCAAGGGCACAAAAGACAGTTTTAAGTGTAGATTCATTTTAAACATCCTTAAATATGCAGGTAAAATTCGAGAATTACGATCAAACTCAAGGGACAAAAACAAAACAAAAATCAACTCTGATGATGACAGAGCAAAAGGGTCCCATTGTATATTTGCACCCAGGGCCCTTTTGCAGGTTGATCCGGCCCTGATCTCATTTAATAACGTGGTATTTGTATATTATCTGGAAATATCGTACACTAAAAGGTTTTACGATTCTTCAAACCAACTAAGCAGCTGAACAGCTCTTTCACTTCTTTACTGCCATCTTAAAAGACGATTCACAAATTTCAGGAGCACGGCTGTCCGAGAATTCATAAAAATGTTTCAGGACGTCAAGTATTCCCTCTTTTACAAAACACTGGGTTTAGTTTTTAAAGTTATGCAACACCTGATGCTTTTAACAATGTTCAAGTATATTTAATTTCACTAAGTAAAACGACAGCTGAATTGCATCTCTGCCCCATGTTTCAAAAAAATCACGAGAAATCCTCTCGACACAGCCATTCTTCTGTTAAGTTTCTGCGGAACAATCAGTCTTTGTTATGAGGCTTTAAATCCTGCTTTATCATGTTTGGTGGATCAGGATTCTTGCTTTGCTTTAAACTCCATGCAATATTGTATGCAACACTGCCAGCTCGGCTACGGATATTACAAAAATCTGTCGACACAGATCTCACAACCTCCAAACACACTAAAATACTGCAAAAACAAATCAAAGCCATCTGATACAGAAGTTAGATAAATCCCCTTACCTTAAGCCACATTTCCTTTAAAAAGCTTCAAAGTCCCACTTATTGTGACGGTTCTGTCTGGCATCAAACACGCAAGAGTTTTCTTTCGGTTTAGTTCTGAGTGAGCTGAGGAGGAGTTAAGACAATTTTTTGCAAAGATGAAATGGAGTTAAACCGGCTCGACCAGAGGCTTTAAAAAACACAAAAGGCTTGACAAAAGGTTGCACGTCAAGAGGCTGGCTTTACGGAACTGATAATGATAATCCCAGTTTGCGCAACCTGACATAGCTCTCAGTTAAGATGCCTTCAATGGCTGACGGTAAAATGTTTGTCACCTGATCAGTGAGCTACAACAGGTGTCAGACACACAGACAGAAACAGTGTGAAAAAAACAAAGAAAACACAACTGTAAAGAATAAGATTTTTATTTATTGAAAGAGTAAAGTGTTATATTCTGAGGAATGATATTACAATGGGCTCTATCAAGTTCTGCCCTCCTCTCCAAATGGTGTCAATAGCAAAACTGGTCCTTTCCTGCCAAAAAGTGCTCATGATTATTTCTAGTAGTCACGTGATGTGTTAAAGACATTTTTTCCTTTCTGGTCAAATTTCAAGTAAATATTTTGCAGCAATTTCACACTCGCATTAGCATCAGTCATGTTTGGTCAGAATTCAAACAAACAGTCAGTCCCAGCCTAAGACAGGAAAGGTGTCCATTCAGGAAGGAGGAGGTCGCTGGAGTTTGGTCAGATGAGAGGGAAGGCCTTCTGGTCCAGTCGACCTTCTCTCAGGTAGTTGGAGAAAAAAGAAGATGCTCCTAACTCATTACACGTCCTGTCAATGCAGCCGGAGACGCCCAATCTGTCCACTACTGGCCGTTTTTTGCGTTGAGCATTTTCTCCTGTAGATAACAAACAAAGAACCCAAGAGTCAGCATATAAAGCTCAGCAAACACCTTGCATTAATTAAACCATCACTTTGTCATTAGTGCCAGTGGATACACAGAAACATTAACAGTGTGAGTAGCAAGAAAACCTCTTCTTACTTTGATCATGGTCTCCAGCTTGATGGCGTCGGCAGCAAACTTGCGGATACCGTCAGACAGTTTCTCCACAGCCATGCGGTCCTCGTTGTGCTCCCAGCGGAAATCCCTCTCATCCAGGTGGATCTTCTCCAGATTACAGGCCTTGGCTACAAAACAAACCATCAAGGTCAAGGTGGAAACAAGAGCAAGCATACTACTTCTGAATCTTGAAAAGAGCAGGTTTGTTTGCCATTGTCAAACATTGTGTCCACCCGTTTAAAGTGAAAGGGTGCCTTTTTCTAATTTTCACCTTCAAATTATTTAATTAATTAAAGTTCATTATTGAAATCATTTTACGGGGGAAATAAAACTATGAGCCATCTATGTGCAAGACTGCCCGCTCTCCTACAGCCTTCATTCCAACCCTAACCCAGACTAACAAACAGTACGATCTTCTGCTTTTCTCAAGATTTTGTTGCAACTGGTTGAGCCAGACTATGGTTAATGTACTGCATACTCAATGATGTACCATCTGATACAGTTCACATTCCATCTTCCTGCTGTTTACCATCCTTTTCCACATCTCTCTATGCCCTTCACTGTTTAGTATTGACAAGAAACCATCAGGCTCTTGAGAATAAGCTTGTAAAACCAACACTATTATCCCTCTTGATAAAAGAATGAATTAAGATGAGACATTTAACCAGGAGGTGTCAGTCAAAAATGTTTTGTAACAACATAAGTTGCCGACAGAAGAAAAGGTGTGATCAAAGGTTCCTTATTAAATAAAAATACAGTATTTATTCTTATTAATTGTAATTATTGTGATTAAACTAGCTACCAAAACCCCAAACAGGATGCAATATGTCCACACACAATAAAATTAAACTGTCGAAGTTAATGAGAACAGCAGCATTTTGCAGCCTTTGGATCACACAGTACCTTTCACGACATCGAGCGTCACTGAGATGGTGCTGTGGTCCTGGCTGAGCTCTGCGAGCAGCCCAGGTGAGATGGTGAGCAGATCGCAGCCTGCCAGGGCTTTCACTTGACCTGTGTTTCTGAAGGAGGCGCCCATCACCACCGTGCTGTAGCCAAACTTCTTGTAGTAGTTGTAAATCTTGGTCACACTCACCACACCTAGGGACAGAGAGGACAAAAAGCAGCTATGCATTAAATACTGAACATGTCTGCATCTGTGGTGCGCAGTGACATTTCCTGTTTTTATGCAGATTTTCAAATGCACATTAAAAAAAACCTGAGTGGAAACGCTAAAAATAATAACAGTAATAAATCATTGTAAATAAAAAAATTTGGCACAACACTTTTTATTATTACTTTATTTGGCCACGTAAGGAAATGCCTCTTTTCACTGATGGGGAGACTGTTACATTCATCAAATTAATACGTAAAACAAATGACGGACATAAATTATGCTGTGCTCGCTTTTTCTGCAATGCTTTATTGACTGAAGAGTTGCATTCGCATTTTCTTTTGCAATTTTTCTCGAAATTCAGTTATCTATCTATCTATCTATCTATCTATCTATCTATCTATATATATAGAGAGAATATATATAGAGAATGTAGAGAACAGTGGTGTAACATGAAAATAATAATCAGTTGGGAAAAAACAGAGCAATTTATTTTGTAGACAGCTCACTGGAGTAATTACAAGTTGGTGCAGAAAAGTAGAGGCTGAAAAAAGCCAATATGTGTTCTAGACCACACACCAGACTACGTGAAGGCAACATTATAACCTAGTTAAGAAAAAAAAAAAAGATGGAAACACAACCTGAAAATCAAGAGACCACACTGCAGATATATAGATATTAAAGGCAGTTTAAGAGAATTTAAACTGTTTAAAAAAAGTCAGAAAAGTAAATTCAACCTACATAGACATCTGCTATACCTGGGCAGCACCTGCAGTGCTTCACTTCCCAGATGAGAGTATGTGTTTCCAACTGTCATTATGCCATGATGGAGAAAAGAAATCGCTCTTAAGGAGATTAGAGGAGTGCTTACGATTGGCCACGGCTGTCACCAGCCCAATAAACACCCACATATACCCCACCACACACTCTGGCAAAAGGCTGAACTGTCTGAAAGCAGAACAGTTCAGATGTAAAATGGCAGCAGGAAGGAACTGAAACACTCAAAACTGTTTTTGCATCACAACATGTTAAAATCTGACATCGGTGCCACTATTCTGATAACGTGATCAAAGAATGCAGGTTTTAAAAACACTAAGGAAGGCCTTCATTACCTGGGTCGTCATGTGGCTCGTAGCTTTTGCGGTCTGTGTTCTCCTTGTACCAGTCGAGGATCCGACCAACGAAGGGTGATATAAGTGTGACCTTTGCTTCTGCACAGGCCACAGCCTGAGCAAAAGAGAACAGCAGGGTCATGTTGCAGTGAACACCGTGCTTCTCCTCGAGCTCCCTGTACAAAAAACAAATGGACTTTATTCAAAACACGCGCAGATGTAAACATACATTCTTCCTCTTCTTCCCATTTCAACCAGAATCTCTCCAAAGAATAAAACAAGCCACAGAATATTAGAATCAAACAGAAAGTCCAATCTTATTATTTTGTACCATTTAAATATGTGGAATCAAATTGAGGCAGCAATTCAATGGATATCACCGAACCCCCTTGTGGACATGCAGACAAGTAAACACCTGTCTTCGGGGAGTTGCTGGCTGATAAACTCATCAAAATTTGTTACAAACAGCAGCCGTTCTGTGTGTTACCAACCCTCAGCGGCGATGCACAGAGACACAATTTGCTACAGGCGGCATTTTATCCATTTCTTATACTTACTTGCCAGCCTGGATTCCTTCCCATGTCGATGACAGCTTGATGAGCACGCGCTCCTTGCTGATGCCGGCCTCTTCATATAGAGCGATGAGCCTCAGGGCCTTGGCAACCATTTCATCTCTATTGAAAGATAGTCTGTTTGGAGAGGAGAAACAACACAGCCACTGTACATTTATGTTGATGCTTCAGGGATAGACCATGTTGGCTACTGAAACTAAAAAAGGTTTTTCTAATCCAATCCAAATGTATTTATAAAGCACATTTAAAAGCATCAACAGTAATAAATAAATTATTGATCAGTTATGTGGCTGCCAACTGATAAAGGAAATTGCTTTAAATTTCCATCCTTAATTTAAAGACATATGACATAAAGTAGAAGAATCAACTATAAGCCAAAGAAGGTCAGAACATAATTAAACATTTAATACGTTCTTCCTTGATCCTGCTAACAAACTTCAAACCAACCCGGAAAGCGTAACCTGCTTGGTGGAGGTAATAAACTTGGTCTCTGAATCAGTTGTCTGTTTATGTTCAGAAGTCTAGCCTCATGACCGATGTGTTTTTAAATGTTCAACACTGTGAATATGTTTCCCGTCATATTTACCACCTTGTGACATGTTTGCACCTACCTGGCGTCCACTTCAGTAGAGACTCTGCCTGGGACCTTCTTGAGGATCTCCAGCCCAAAGCTCACAAACAGCTTGTCCATGGTGTTGGCTACCTGCTCCTCTTCAGTTCTGGACAGAGAGGGAAACATTATGAAACTGGATTTAAATTCATGAAAATGGACATTGTGTAGTTGGTTTGACCTCTAGTGTTATCCAAAAGCTAAAGAATAATTTAATTATAGGGAGCCTGGATTAGCTCTAATTTGTGTTCAACTTCTTACCCGCCTTTGGCGATGCCGTATTTAATGGCCTGATCCAACAGCTGCTGGTAGGCTGGCATCTTAGCAGCAGCCAGGATAAGAGATGGGTTGGTGGTGGCATCTTGAGGCTTGTACTCATCAATGGCTGCAGGATGGGAAGAGAGAGCAAAGTCATTAAAAGTCACATATGCACATCCACAACCTAGTTTCTCACAGGTATTCATATAAATATCAAATGTATAACTGGACATCTGCAAGCCCAGGATAGAATAGAGGTTGATGTCCTGATACTTTGACTGATTTTTCTCTTTTCTGGATGCTTTCTCATTGAGTATATGCTCACTAAATGATGAACTAAATATCTTATTCTCTGCAGGTGTAAGCATCCAACCGTAGCAACATTACTACTTTGAATGTCTCAATCTCAAGTTAAATATGAAAGTCAAAATGCTGAGAAGCAGTTATCGCAATATGATTTTTTTAAAACCACATTGCAAAACCATATGGTTTTCACTATATTCATATGATTATGTACAGCCACAAAATTGAGCTAAATGGCTGCTCCATAATACATTTAATAAGTACAAAAAAAATAAAGAGGAAGGCCAAGGACAAAAGGTGGGATTCAAAGTTTTGGATTTATTACAGCTCAATGGTTTACCTTGAATATTACATGTTTGTTTTTAAAAAACCTCAGAGACAAGTTTGAGCTCAGATATCATGCGTGGATGCCACAATAAAAGATGTTAGATCATCTCATCAATTCAAAAATATGTCTATGTGAAGGTAAAAGAGTGGAAAACTAAAGAGAAACAACTATCATATTGAATCAACAATACTCTGCTGCTGTTACATGGAGAATGGTGCCATCTACTGTATAAAAATATTGCTGCGCATCTCTAAAAAACTATTAAGAGTCAGAAGAGGTAGATTATTATTAAGTGTTCCTTCTATTGATATAAAGAATTCAATTAAAACCACTTAAGGATGACAATCGCTTAAGTAGGGTACTGATTAATGATTTAATTGTCTTTTGTTTATGACCGTCAGAACTGCTGATGCTGCAACTTAAGTTTCTGAAGTATTAATGGAAAACAAAAGCACTGAAATCCTGACTACCCATTAACTACTCCCTTCACAAATAACCAGTGGAATCATTAGTGCTGACAAATGTTACAGTCAAGTAAAAAAAATGATGAGAAATTCACTAAAAAGTTGAAAAACCTTTATGATCTGCAGCATAAAAGTCACACAGCATGTATCCACGTTTTCTTTAACCTACAGAACTGTATATTAAAAACATCCTGTTGCAGCTTACTGCATGGACTGCATGTTTTAATTTGATATGCATGAGCGGCGGAGCCTTTTCGTGAACCACAGTGTTTTATATGTCAGCGCTCGATTGTAGCAGGCGAGTCCAGTCGGCGCTGCCAGCTCTTCAGTCGAAGAACAAAGGATGCCTCTGTTCTACAGTTTCTCTCTTACAAAAAAAATGGATCATTCTGTAGGTCAGTGGGGTTGGACTAGATACTCGTGATCACACGTTCAAGAAGACACTACAGAGTTAATGTGCTGATTACAGCAGTATTCTCACAAGAGGGTATCTGGTCTGCCAACAACCTGGGGTATAAAAAAGTTTTTTTGTAATCTTTTCTTAATTTAACAGCCATCCAAAACATATTTCCACTGACATACATTTACTCCATTATGATAAAAGTTAAATAAAATGTAAATAATAAAACACTAGTGCAGACTTCCCTGTGCATGCTGGCAGCAAAGACTTTTAGAGTTATCTATAAGTTGACCATGTGCACCAACTAGATTTAGATGAATACTTCAGCACGATTACTGCAAATAACCGAAATATGGCACAAGTGCAGCTGTGGCTTTACAATGTTCGTAGCCTGATGGTTTTGTAGTCAGTTGGAGCATCAGAGGGATGCTTAAAAACACGTTGGGAAGCGTCTAATTAGCCACAAAATGAGAAAAAGGAACATTGAGGAATGTGCATTGATTCGATTGTCATGCCATGTTTGCATACATGAAGACCACTTCGTGATGCATGGAAATACTAAAAATGAAATTCACCAAATAAAATCAAACTTGACCTTTAAAACAAGGAATCTCCGTCTGTCCTTTGCATTTCTCGAGAAGCATTAATTCGATCTTCTTTAGACTGGTCAGGTTTGCTGTCGAGGACTGAAGGAAGTGCAGTGTTGACTCTGGGTCACGCTACAGGACCTAATCCTAACCTATTTTGAAATCGGGTTGTGTCACACACATATTGAGAATCTCCACAAATTCTTTTCTCTCCAGTCTTATCATGTTTTGAACGGACACTGCACTAGAATTCCCAATAACCTTTAAGGACAATACAAAAATCCATAATGTACTCAATATCACGGTCAGATTACAGCCTTAAAATATAAATTTCCCTCACAATTCACTCAAACTTCTGTCTGTCATCTTCCCAAAGCAGTACTGAACAACTCTTCATCTCACAAGGAGCCTTAAACTATCCAGAACCAGACAGGCTAATTAGTTACTCCTGTGCAAAATGTCACAACCCAGTCAGCCTCCTCTATTTACCTTCAGGCTAATTCTGGGAGCCTTTTTTCCCCACTTACATAAGTGAAGTAAGAGTTTGGTGTTACACCATGTTTGACCAAGTTCTTGCAATTCCTCTGTGTAACATCAGTGATTTGAACATGTCTAAATCTGCACCCAGTGAAACCTGAGAAATCTTACAACATTCATGAAATACCCAGATTACATAAACCAGACATACACGTCTGTTTTTAAAACTAAAAAAGAGAAGTCAATGTCTGCAAATCTTAAGAAACCACTCTACTTATCACTATTACAAACTTGTTTTTTGCTGATAGTACTGACAGAGGTATTCACCAAAGCAAATTAACTCAAACACGCGGCCATGCTACAACATTTTTTTGCTGCTTGATGCAAAAGTGCCAGGTTCTCATTACCCATCACTAATCTGCAATAAGTGTCTTATTTAGTCAAATTTAGTTCTCGGATACATGAAAGATTGTTGCTTGAGAATGACATGCACGCTCTGCATATATGGCAAACAACCAATCACAATCATTCTTGATACATTTATCAAACAAAGCAGGGCCTACTTTAGTTGTTTGAATAAAAGGAATGCAGTACCACAATAAATAACTTCAGTCTAATAACTCCAAGTCTGATTATTTACTGCTCATATTTGTACATTATCATCAGCTTGTAAGTAACCTGTGAAGAACTTTAAGCTACACTAACCTTTATGAAAGGTACTATACTAGGGGTCGACCGATAGGCTTTTTCTGGGACGACACCGATTATTAGAAATCAAGGACAATATTTGGGGCCGATATTTACTTGCAGTACAATCGAAAATCTGTGTCAAAATTTCAAACAACCAATGATGAAATGAACCGAAGTACAATTTACTCAAGTACTGTTCTTAAGCACAATTTTGAGGTGCTTTACTCGAGTACTTCCTTTTTCTGCTCCTTCATACTTCTTCTCCACTACATTTATTTGATAACTTTAGTTACTTTGCAGATTCAGATGATTCAGTGTTTATAGGCTATCAATTGTGACATGTTACCCATCAGATATTGTTGTGGGCGTGACATTGTATAAGAGGATACTGCATTTTTAAATTAGCTTAATTTAGCGGCAATCTGACAGAAAAATCACTGATACCAATAATCGGAAAATGCTGAATATCGGCCCCGATAATCGGTCTACCCCTACACTATCAAAACAGTAAAAGTTTGATTGATTGAATCTATGCAAACATCCACCAGTCCTGCTTTGACTGAGTGTCACATTAGCTGTTCTCCAGTGTCACGCCCGGCTGCAGAGGCACAAACCAGTTCTGTCATGTCATCCTGAGTCTGCAAACCCTGGAGGAGGAACTTTCTGGTTTACATCACAATCTAACAGGATTAATACACACACACTTCCTCATTCTGATTCATGACCTTTTCTTCCTGGGCATGAAAGTGATGAAACGAGGAAGAAATATCACATTTTTCACCTTGTTTCCTGTTACTTAAGGTTTCACAGCAGTCTGTAACTTAAATACGAGCTGTATTTTCACCGCGAACACATAATTAACAAGCACAACTTGTAGCTAGTTTCAAGTTTGGTCATTTGTGAGGTTTACAAGAGCCTGACGTTAACAAAATAATCGCATTCTCACTTGAATAAGTAGTTAGTTAGCATGGTTTGCTAGTACGGCTAACTTAGCTGCTGATGCTAAGTTAGGCAACCTTAATAACAAGTAGCTGTAATTGGATTATCAGCTTGTCAACTTAACTGGTTACCATATAAACATCCTGGGAGTTAGTTTTAAAGCTAAGCTAACATCAGCCGGTTGGACCAAATGATGTTACATTGATGCTAACTGCTCCACAGCTCACTCTGTTTGCGTAATATTGACACAGCGGTCAGTCACATTAAAGCTGGATCCTTCCTGGTCAGTAAGTTAGCATGCTAACCAGCTAAGATTAGCATGTGCTAAAAGCGGGGTTTTTTTTACCGTTAAAATCTCCCGTGTCCGCCACCACCACGGTGTGTTTCTTCAGCTGGTTCAGCGCTGACTCCATCTTTCGCCGTTTGTCTGGTGACTCACTGGACATGTTGAGCAGAGACTGGGACGCTTTTATACACAGAAAACACGTGAGAGCAGGAGGACTGTCAGGCTGACGGGAGCGCGCAGCACAAAGAGGAAGGAGTCAGCGGGAGCGCGCCCCCGGTTAATTGGAAGCTCGTGCAGATGAAGGAAGTAAACTGAGAGAAAGTAGGTAGAGGAAGACAAACACTCAAATGTGTCATATGGTCCCGTATTAGGCTAGGATTTAACAATATAAGTCATCTTTATATTGTATATTGCATATCATTTCCAATTCTTCCAACAGTAACAGTAGAGATATCGTGTGAAAACTTTACTTTGGTAAAAGTGAAAGTCACAAATACAAACTTGAGAAAATCAAATCATTTTGTGGACATTATTCTAATTAAAAATAAATAACTTAAGTTTAAGTCAGTAACTTTTACTGCTCATATTTGTACATCATTAGCTTGTTAGCTACCTGTAAAGAACTAGCTACACTAACCTTCATGAGATGTATTATACACATCAAGTTTGACTGATTGTTAAGTGTTGTCTGACTGGTCCCAAACTCGGGGTAAACCCGATTATCAGCCCTGGCCAGTTATCGGGTGAACATTCAGCGTTTTTCCAATCATCATTATCAGTGATGTTTGTGTCAGATTGCCGATAAACTAATTATTAAATGTGCTTTTTTGGCTCCGATGCAGCGTCCTCTCACACAATCTCCCGCCCACAACAATATCTGATTGGAAACATGTCACAGTTAATAGCCTATAGACAAGGAACAATCTGGATCTGTATGAGGTAACCAGTATTAGGTAACCAGTGATGGAAGAAGAATGAGATCTTTTACTTACAGGTTTCCCCAATCGCAGTGTTGTATAAAGTACCCAAAAGTCATACTTTAGTAACAGTGAAAGTCACTCACACAAATAGTACTCAAGTCTTAAAATAACTTTCTGCAAGAAATTCACTTGAAAAAGTAAATTATAAATATAGTTACATGTATGCATATACTGTACACTATGGGTCGATCGATTATTGGCCTGGCCAATTATCAGCTCCGATATTCAGCATTTTTCTGATCATTGGAATCAGTGTTTTTTTGGTGTTAATCTGATTGTTGATAAAACAAGTTAATTTAAACATGCACTCATTTGGCTCTGATGCAGAATGTAATCTCAAAAGTAACTAGTTACTAAAGCTATTAAACTCATGTAGTGGAGTAAAAAGTACAATATTTGCCTCCAAACTGTAGTTTAGTGGAAATATAAAGTACCAGAAAATGGAACTTCTCAAGTAAAGTACAAGTAAAGTACAATGTACTTAGTTACATCCCATAACTACAAACACATTTCCTCAAAATCTCAAGACTCTAAACGCAAAACAGAGAACAGTTAAAAAATGTTTCAAAACTCAAATCTTGTGCAAAATGAAACAGTGCAATCCAAACCACGTTCTCTCTTTCCTCCAAAGCAGTACAGCTAACATATGAATATCTCTTACAGGGCATCAGCTTAAACACTGATGTGATACATTTAAAAAACTACGACATTGTTCAGGGTACATGTTGGATCCATGGTTTAGTTTTGTAAGTCATAACTATATTACATAGGCCAAAAGTATCTCACATAATACATACATCTCCTCAATAACTATCAGAACTTTCAGATACCACCTACACACTCCCCCAAATTAGTTGGGGATATTGGGATAAGGGTGCATATATGTGTGTGCATGGATATGCACTAGAAGTCAAATGAAATGTGTCACATTAATTTTGGGGACCAAAAATATCCACAAAGCACAAAATAAAAAATTGGATATGTTACAGAATAAACAATCAAGTGAAATACTAAAGCATCCCCAACTGATTTTAAGTAGTGTACTGTTGACTCAGCTACTTGTCATACTTGATTTACAAGAAACAGTCACTACTGATATAACTTGCCTTTCAGGAAGACTTACAACAGCAGCACCTGTTTGGTTTGTCTCCTTCGAGGAAATGGTTTCCTGAGCACAATGGACACAACAGCCTGTCAAAAACCAGCCGAGAACGCTTTAAGCAACATAGATTGAAAGCGTGTTGGAGTTTGAGGTATAACAATTGGCATTTCCTTATCAGCAGGAGGTCACATTTTACCTTGCTGTTGTTACGTTCTCGTTCTTCCTCTTTTTATCTGTTGGCACCATCTCGTCAGGTACCTGCAGAGATGTGACAGTGTCAGCTTTGTTATAGTCAGTCTCTTATCAAGGAAGTTTAAATGCTGCTTCAGAAAACTCACACACACAATGCCAGAACTAAACGTCTGATGGAGAAATACTTACTTTTTGGTCTCAAGCAGTCAAATTTAATAATGACTCTAAAGCATTGTGATTTGTGTGTGATTGAGGTCATTAAAACCAACAGTACATTCCCAGAAACAATGCTGACATTTCCCTGGTGCCCTTAATTATATCTACAACCCTGGTTAACTTAAAAAACAACAACAAATATGTTGTTGAGGATTGGTTGAGTCATTTTCTGTGAGCCCTGATGATCAAGGCACTGCTCTGAAAAGCACTGGTATGAGAAGGTGACGTTTATTGAAGGAATTAAGTTGCCATCCCGAACCTTTTACCTGCCATTTGAATTATTGAACATTACAGGAAAAGTGGAAAATATTCAATTACACAAAGAGCACAGAGTCTGCCCAGCATTTTAACCATGTGCCGTTGCATTATGTGATTTTGATTGCTTGATTATTTTCAATAACTATGCTGAGGCACCTCTTCCCGACACATCTTCTTGCCCTCCAGCAACAGATACCAGAACATCTCTTCTCTTACTTGCAATAAAGTGGCGACAAGTTAATTTAAGAAATCATTACATTTGGTGTGATTGCCTTGCTGTGCCTGTATTCAAACGCTTTCACCCTCAGGCTTTGGCAGCAAAATGATACTGCATCTTACTCCATTAACAAACTTGTAGGTCTTTACTGACATAATAATATTTAACAATATCTCACAGTTGGTACTGTGCCACACACGGTTGATTAGAAAAAAAAACAACAATGTGTAATTAGATTATAGATACATTGTCAAGGATTTCTGTTTTACATTTTTGACTACATTTTTAAAATATGGGTTTTTAATGATAACTTGCTCTATTAACTCATGAATACATGATACTGATACAGTATGCAGGGTTTCTTGGTATGTCTATTAGTGCATATCTGGAACCAAAATCAGGCAGACACCTTTAAATCCTCTCCTAAAAACACATTTTATATGAAGGCATTTATGAATTCCTAAATAAGTTCTGTGTTTTATTACTTGACCCATTCTTCCTTATTATATCTCACAATGTTTTATGATCCTTCTGCTGTTTTATTTAGTTTTTTTATCTGCTGTTCTTCATTTGTGTTGTTTTTATCTTCTGTTTGTTTCTTTCTTTTCTGTCAAACATTTTTATAACCTTTTCTTTTTTATTAAAGTGCTATATAAATAAAGTTTGTTATTATTATATTACATAGTATTTATTTCAGGTTGGGGCACTATAAAACACACAATGTAGCTTGTGTGCTAATGAGAAAACAGGAAAATCTATCCTCTATCTATTTTTAGCAATGCCAGTGGCATGGCTTCAGGGATGTTTGTTGGCTGGTTCAACCCTTCGGTTCAGACAACAATATCTCACAACTATTGGACTGATTGCCGTGACAATGTGACGCAGATGTTCATGGTCCCCAGAGAAGGAATCAAACAGACTTTTTCACCCACACTTCTTTGTTGTACATATTTTCAAATTCAAACAGATTGTGTAGACAAATAAGACAAAAAGACAGAACCAAAAAAAACATCACATTTTACAATGCCAGAGTTCATATTCACATACACATTTATTTAAACATCCGTCTTCAGTTTCTTTTTCAGAAAGTTGGCATCAAACCAAAAGGAAAAAAAATACTCTCTTTTTCTGGTCTAGTTTTGAATCTTTCTAAGTTTTACTGGGTTAATTCTGTGTTAATATCTTGAAAGATACTAACTGGAAATTGTTATTGATACAGTATTTATTACAATTTTCTGTGCTTCCTCTCAGTGTATTGAATAAGGAAGACCAAAGAGGTCAGTGTTTTCAATTTTACTCTGTGAAATATTTGGTCACTAGCAGGAGGTTAAGCGCAAAACACATTCATCGTTCCCTGATGATGTAGAGTTAGATCCTCTGACTTTTCCTCTCGCGCCCAATGAGGTTCACATTTGTGGTTTGGGGTAAAATGTCTCAACAACTATTGGATGGACTTTCATGAAATTATAGACACTTATGTTCTCCTCAGGATCCTTCTATAACTTTTGTGATCTCTTACAGTAACTTTTCATCTGGCGTCATCAACATTCCCATCGGCCTCAGATGTATATTCTTATTTTAGCATAAATCGTCAAATTAGCATTGTCCAGAGATGAAGGCTGTTGAATGTTTTTCCCGTGCCACCGGACACGATGATTTCCAAAGGCCCCGTCAGCAGATTATTTGAATGGTTGGAGATTATTTTAAGTCCCTTTTAGGACCTCCCATGCCCCGGGGCTGGACACAACTGATCTAGTGCCCTCCCCCCCTGTCGACGGCCCTGCCAGTGGTTCCCAAAGTGGGGGGCAAGTTATAACAGGTTGGGCAAGACAAGGCTAATTAACAAAACCAGAACGAAGACAAGGATTTATGAGTCATATCTGGCACCAGCTTCATTAGTACAACCGTGGGAAGTGAAAAGAGACAACAGTGAGCTGTGTGTTTCAAAATATATGCTGCTGGCAGTGAACAAGTTAGGATGTCACTTGAAGACTACACATTCTGAAACAAAGAGACGCCTGTTGATTGGGTGTAAGCATGCTGGCATCAGCATTTAGCTTACAGTAAAGCCCCGCTGTGCCTGAATACAGCCTCACTTTCCTGGTTGTAGATTTGCGTCCTGTTCGTCTTTCTACAAGAAACAAGACCATTTGCCCTCTGCAGTGAAACACGGTGGAGGAACTCTTTGTGCTGCTCTATCCTTTAAATATAACAAACAGTATGAAAAAGCAAGGGATACAAGTATTGACAATACACACACAAATATATATTTGCATTGACAAACGTCCAATAAAACATGTTCACACACCAGAGAGGAGGATTTGGCTCTCATCCAGTCCAAACTCGGGAATATGTTCAAATATTACCAAATACCACAGTGGGCATGTTGTCCTTGTCTCTCTGTCTCCTCCTCTTCCCCTCTGTGTGATGGTGTTCTTGAGCTTTGCCTTCTGTATATTTATGTAGTCTGTGTCTGTCTTCATGGTCGAGAGGAGGATATGTGTGTGTTGCACAGCATCCTCTGAAATCCATATTCGTCATATATTTACAATCTATCTATACTTTTAAAGAAATGTTATTTGATGGTTACACTTTGTAACAAACATTATTTATAAATAGTAAACTTATAGCCTAGTTAATTAAATGTTATTAATAGTTATTTCACTGTTAACAAACAAATAAATTCTCCATAAACCATTTAATAAGCAGTTGTTTATGATGTTTATAATACTTTGTACATGGTTAATAAATACTGTGCAGTTCATCTATAAACATTACCTGGATGGCCATTATAAAGTTGCAACTGATGTTTATTTGTAATGTAATAAATGGTTTATAAAGCATTTTAGTGTTTATTAATAGTGAAATAACTATTAACTAATCTTTAATTAACTTTAAATTGACCAATTTAGTAATGGTTCTCAGTGACAGACTGTGATGAAGGCACATTTACTCAGGTACTGTACCTAAGTATAATTTTGAGGTACTTATACTTAACTTGAGTATTTCCATTTTCTGCTCCTTTATACTTCCACACCACTACATGTTGGAGTCAAATATTGTACTATTACTACATTTATTTGATCATTTAACTTACAAGTTACTTTGCAGATTATACATATTTTATTTATTATTTATTTATGACTGACTCAGAAAAATGTTGAATATCAGATCTGATGATCAGTTGACCCACAGTATACAGTGTGTACATACATATACATATATGTTTAATTTACTTTTACTTGTGCTTTGGATACTTAGGTACATTCAATATCACATACTTTAGGACTTGTACTCGATTAACAATTATTTTAATTGTCAATTAATATTTCCAGGATTAGTCGACTTGCTTGTTTGGTTTCCCAGAGCCCAAAGTGACATCCTCAAATTGCTTCTTTTGTCCGACCAACAGTACAAAACCCAAAGACTCTTCATTTTCTGTTATAAATGACAGAAAAGCAGCAAATCCTCACATTTAATAAGCTGGAACCAGCGAAATGTTTGCCATTGTCTGTTGAGAAATGACTGAAAGGATTAAAATACCAATAAGATAACACAATAAAGTTATAGAACAACTTATTTTCGTTGTGGTCCTCACGATTCTGTCATTATAATAGTTCATGATGTGATTCCACTTTGGTCTATTCTTTACACTTGACATCTATTGCAAGTCTGTTTATCCTGGAAGTGGGATCACTCCTCTGTGTCCATTTAGTCCCTGTTAGAGTTTTCTGAGGGAGACTTTTCCTCATCTTAAATGCAGGATCTGAGGACAGTGGGTACTGTATGCTGAACAGATTGTAAAGACCTGTGAGGCAAATTTGTAAAATAACTAACTTGACTTGACATTATACTAAAAATGTACCATCAAAAAATGTAGTTTTGATTTACATTGGGTTGACACTAATTGTGAAAATAAGTGTCATAATTATAGGATGCTAATATTACTTTTGGTTAATGAAAAATAATTTGCTTACAAACCGGCAAAGTGTTTGTGGATGTCCTAAACAGTTTGTATTTATTATAAAGCATCTATTTGTGTTCTGATGCTGCTTTTAAGTTGCCCACTGAATCAGAGCGAATTAGCCCTTAAATGACTTTTGGAAATTGTCAGTGAGCCAACGAGTGAGAGATGATTGTTGCTTTTAAATACCATAGCTTAACTCTCCACTAGATGTCGCCATTTTGCTGTTTCCGAGCCAACTACAGTCACATGTGCACCCATGTTGAGAGGGAGAGAGAGAGGGTGAGAGAGAGAGAGAGAGAGAGAGTCTGTGGAAAGGAACAACTTGGGAAGTTTTGTCATACACTGAAGGAAGGAGAGTGAAAGCCGGGACAGAGTACAGTGGGAGATAAGTGAGTGGTGAGTCTTTTTCACATTTCTATTACTTTTCAAACAAGGCGTATCAACAAACTCTTATTTCTGACTTTATTTTCTTCTCTACTTCATCTCTTTAATCTATATTCTATCTCCAACGCAGACATCAGCGACCTTGTTTTAGAGCTTTAGCTCTGATAAACAGGGAGCTTTTATGTGCTGAGATTGTCTAATTAGAAAGGATAAACCATATCCTGCTTCCATTTGTCTTGTGTGAACTGGTTAATGAGTCTTGCACTTGGTTTACTTAAGGGTGGGATTACATTAATCATACTTGAGCTCACTGTATGATTTGCTCATAAAACAGCTCTTTAATAATGTATGTTTTTAACGCTTGTAAGTTGTTGTCCGTACTCTCTGTTGATTGTGGAAATGTGGTGATGTGTGAGAATGAGGCTCTCTGATTGGCTGAGGAATGTTCCCCTGGACCTCGATGAAAGACGGAAATAAACTTGTGGAGAAGAACAACATTTCAGAATACCAGCCATTCCTCAAGCTATTCCCTCCCGTCAGTTTTTCTTTTTTTTTTTTTCTGGAGGGGTTACAGGAACTTTAAGGCCTCACTGACTTCTCAAAGCCAAGACCGGCTGGCAAAGTGCAGAGGAATTCACTGCCATATAATGTGCCCTTATGTTAGGTGAGCAGAGGGCTTATATTCTCCCAGATAGAGCTGCTCCATATCACACGTAGCACATTAAATATTAATCTCAACTTTAATGAGGGCAGTAAGGTTCTGTAAGAGTGAAATCCATCCTAAAAACTGTTAAAACAAGAGGTGTTCCTTGTCACCCTGGGCCCCTGCTGTTGTTTTGTTGTGTTTTTTAAAAATTGTTGCATCAGTGATATTCAAAAGCCGTAAAAAAACTTCTCGGCTGTCCAAAACAATCAACGCTAAACGACAAGTTTCAGACATCAGTCCTTAACAATGAAAGAGAATGATCTTTTTATAGGCTCTAAATGTCGCGCTGATTCTCAACAGTCGTACACGGAGAAATATATCGTCATCGAGTGCGAGACGCCGTTTCATGTGCACTGACAGAAACCACAATGGACCACAATGCAATGCAGCTGCAAGACATTTGAAGGAGTAGCACTATTCTGACTTCCTCTCAGCTAGACAAACTCTCTCTCCACATGGAGCTACAGTCCTTTCCATCGGACAAATACTAAATATTCACATAGTGGATATGAATACTAAAAGTTTACACCCTTCCTTTAGTAGCTGCTGGGTAGTGTTAGCCATACTGACCTAAACAGCTGCCCACATCTTCATCCTTTTTCAGCAATTGAAACTGAAATAGGTGTAATATAATAATACAATCTAAATTGTTTCTCTAACTGTTTCTCTAAAGCCGACATGGCTTTTCCAGGGCCGATACGGATTATTATTAAATCAAGGAGACTTTGATTTGCAGTAAAAATGAAACTTTTTGTGTCAAAAGGCTGAAGGTGTAGAATTGTTTTAGGGAGAGTGTTTTTCTCTTCCTTAGTCCACCCTCGTTGATATAAATGTGATGGACAAAATATTAAAAACACAGAAAACAACACAATAGATTTCAACAGCAGCATTTAATACAATCTCAAAAATGACCAAAAAGTTGAATCTGTGTTAGTTGTAGCTGAGTGTCCCTAATTAACTGGCAACAGTTAATTTCCATTTTTGTTAAAATCTCTTTATCACACCATAGTAATAAAACAATGACTTGATTTATCAACCAAAAGTGACGATCAATTTATCATTTAAGTCATTTATGAAGTAAAACAACCATGTGCTGGTTACAGCCTCTTAAACATGAAGACTTCTGCTTTTCAGTTTCTTCTCATAATTAATTGATCAGTAACTTGTAATTAAGAAAGCACTGATCAGACTTTCTCTCTACCAATTAGTCCAGATACCTAAACTTTATCTGCCGATACTAAATGCCTCTAATACCATAGCTTCAGGGATCGCTGTGACACTACAAGATTAAGTCGGTGGACTGCTGTGAATGACTAAATGAAACAGAGAATTTATGGCCGCAGATTTATTTGCTTTTTAACCAACTGCTCACATAAGCAAGTGGTTGCATGATACATGGGTTTATCTTCTAATAACATGTAAACCACAGAGAACTTACAGATGTGCATGACATAAACAAGAAGCATGGCGTCACTCGAGGAGGTAACCATTTTGTTAATTCTGAAATCACAGCAGAAAATATTATATTCTCTGCGACAGTCCAAAGGATGTGACTTTATCCACGATCTCGAGTGCCTCGTCTCAGCGCCTCTCTCTTCTCTGCTAACAGAGAGCAAGGGTAGCTAATGTCAGTTCAGAAATGTAGTCCACAGAGTGCCTTTAAGATTGTCTTGCACCTTGATGCTTCTTAATTGATGCTGTGAGGTAACGGTTGGGTTGAGTGCTGTCATCATCACCACGGGTAATGATGGGTGAAAGGTCGAAGTGCTCGTTAATTGGCTGGTCGACCTATTGACACAAGTGGTTCTCCTCAGTGTGTGCATCGATGACAGATAAAAACTACACATACATACAATATCGTCGAACTGTCCTCCATCCTCGACTCTTGTGTGAAGTCCATGACTGCGCTCTGAAAGTGCATCCTGGCCATAAGTAGTGTTCTGACTGACACTCCAGGTTGGGAGAGGTGGTAATCACGACTGGTGCCTCACAGTCCTTCAACCCAGCATTTATCTCAAGTGCGATGAGGACTGGGGCTGATTCAGATCCACAGGATCGGACAGGAGCATCCTTCGCCCTCGTTGTAATGGCCATTTCTCATTAGTTTTATATGATCAAACTCAGAGATTAAATGGTAATAATTATCAATCAATCAATCAGTAGTGTTAATGCTCTCACACACCAAATTGACATCAGAGAACGAGCTGCGACTGTTGCGTTGCTTCACGTGTCCGGTGTCTCGGCCAAAAAGCCGCACTTGAACACATCGCAAAGACTACAGCCGTCGACCAACAAGCTTGTACGTTCTAGGCCTGTGTTAAAGGAAATACCTCTCTGAAGATATACAAACAGCTGTTATGATTAAGCAGCATTTTTTGACACCACTCTAATATAGCCGCTTCTAATTGAGAACGTGTCTGATAAAAACTTGCAAATGGGGGCAGAGGAGAAAAATAAGGAGAAACTGCACACATTCTACATGCCAACAAGGGCCATCCAGTGCTGGACACACCACACTGATTAGAGCCACTGACACTCACAGATGTGGTAAACTAAAGTTGATAGACATTAAAGAAGTCACTTACATCAGCTCATCAGCTTTTCCTTCATAAATAAACTCATGTTCTCTATATAACCTAATGACTGCTGCTCACTACATGCTCACAGTCACAGTCAGGCTGTCCTGACACATTCCAGGATGTGCGCAGAGACAGCAGGCAGACGGAGGCAGCTCCATGTCCTCCCACATTTCATTAACTCCAGTGCAGCTGAACTGATGAGTTGATGGCTCTGGACAGTTGGCGGCTGCCTACTGTTTACATTTTAGCCTGAAAACACTTGCCAAGACCAAAACTGCTGCAGATACAGAGTTTTCAACCTGACTGGGATTCTCCCTGCTGCTTTTACAGTCCAGCGATTTTTGATGGAAGCAGTGAAAATATGTTCGGGAGAGGAGGTGTTGAGTGTTTTCTTTAATCGTCACAGCTGGTGTTTGTTCAACTACAGCTCTGTGGCCGACTTGTGGGCTCCTCTAGGCGTGGCGACTCTGGATAATTGAACAGTGGCTCTACTGAAGGTGGCTATAACAAGGCTGCATTGTACCGCTGCCTGCAGCTGTGTGTGTGTGTGCGCAGTGTGTGCGTATGTGCACAGCGCTAAATTCACTCACCCAATTTTCCTTCACTTCTCTGTTCCTTCAGTACATTTTTTTTTTTTGCCTTTTTTTTGTTACCTCAGTATGTTTTATGCGACATGTTCGGGAAGCCCACCTTTCTTCAGTCCTGTAAGAAGAAGAAAGGGCTGAGAGGCAGACGGTATGTGTTATATTGGATATAGATAATATACATTTTCTCTTCTGATTTCACTGGTAGAGGGAACTGCATGGGCATAGGAATGAAAAATATATGACATCTAAAGAGAAACCAGGAGCTAGGTAAAATAAGGTGATACAGGAGGATGTCCAGTTTTAGATTTTGTTCAGCACGGATGCACAGTGAGAGGTTGTGCAAGAACACAGTGTGAAACACACGAGACGCAGATGATGTTATAAAGTATGATAATGGCCGATATAAATTAATTATTGGACTAATAGGCAAAGCATTAGATACAGAGAGATTAGACTTTAATGGTTGTGCTTGGTCAAACTAGGTAACTGCAGCTGGAAACATAATAATTGTCACACGAGAACACGGTGGACCCAAATACAGAAAACATTAGGCAGGCGGCACAATGGCAACCCAGAACCAACAGGAGCAGTTAACACAAAGACAAAGACAGGACAGGACTGACTAGACCTACTGTGTGTTCATGTGGTGTTGGAATAAACAGAAAAAACATGTTTTTTTGGGACTGTGACAATTCACACTAACGCCCCCTCAAGTCAGAACAACAACTCGCACAGTCAAACAAAAAATTATGGTACATGAGTTGATGTAATATGTTGCTGAAACATGGCAAGTAAATATTGGGCTGTTGGTAAGAAACTTTAATCAAAGGCATGTATTTCATTCTGAGTTTTGGCTCGTGAATGCAGCATTATATACAAACTAAACAGTCAAGGGGATAAGGCTCAGGATAAGAGAGGCAGAGAAGCACAGGCGAGGGGAATGATGTGAAGAGACAAGATAGCAGGAGAGGAGCTGATGGGCTGGGAGCAACACTGGGAACAGGGCTGGGCTAATGGAGCCGTGGAGGGAAAAGCAGGGAGGAGCACAGGAACACAAGAGCACAGGGCAACCACAGAGCAAAAGACGCCACATAAAAATGGAAAACACATAAAACACAAACAAAAGAAGACAGAAATGACAATAATAGGAAACAACAGTAAAAATATCCTATTTGCAGCAGGAGTTTCAAATCTTTTCAGGACTCCTTGACAGATAGAGAGACGGAGCAGGGACCCCCTCCTACATAAACTGTATAAAATTCTGTTGCGGGCGCTCTGGTTGCTCACCTCGACGAGCATGTGCTCCATGTACCGAGGCTGTTATCAAAATTCAATGGAGTAGAATAATAATAGCAGAATATGGAAACACTTAAAGATATAACAGTTACGCGTGAGGGAGGTAAGATGCATTTCAGACACGGAAGCTGACAGGATGCACTTTAAACACAAAAAAAACAGACAGGCTTTCAAAGCGATGCCGTGACAAATGGACACTTTTTACAAGAAACGAATCTGTTTTGAATTTATTGCTGAATTTACAAGAAGGCACCAATAATTTAACATTTGCTGCAGCCGTTTCACAAAGTTTCTCCTCATGATGCAAAATCACTCAATTTGTTAGGGAATCTGGGATACTGCCGTAACTAGTAACTTCACTTAATTACGTGGCCCATGTACACACACACACACACACACACACACACACACACACACACACACACACACACACAATATAAAGAGGTATGACTGCGCACACCCCGGTCCAGACAGACTTACGTGGTCATTGTCACTGTCATGAACAAGAAAATATGGTGTGTAGTTCCTTATTTGTGATTAAAATAAGGGTTATTGGTAATGTTTTAGAGACCCCATGGAGCTCAGACCCTACCTTATGGGAGCTCATTACAGTACATAAACACCCGACAATGAAGGGAACCTCTGTGGAACGTTACTGCAGTTGATAAATGGGAGTGAAGATAAATCCACTTTCCAATCCCAGAAGTTAAAAAGTAATCTCTGAGCTCTCCTCCTGTCGGTGAACAGCTCCGGATCAGAGCAGCAATCTGATGCGACTCTAGGTGTTTAGTCTCCAGAGGGTCAGGCTCTTCACCATCTATAGCCAGCAACATCCCCGCGTTCCCTCCGTCGCTCCACACGACACACAGCAAATGTCTTTTTAGACGCAGAAGTTACATATTGTACCTTTCAGTAAAGTACTTCAGAATTGTAATTATGTAAAGTACTTGAGTAAAAGTAGACACTGAAATGTAACGAAATGTAGGGAACATATTTGTTTAAGGCCCTTAACAATAGGACAACTTCTGAAGGCAGAGTGTGTTTGACATCCACAGGCACAGTGCAAATAATTTGCACTTAACTGCACATACTTGATGTCAGTCTCGTTGTTTGTATTATTTTCCCGCCTGTCCTCTTAGGATGTGAGGCACCAGCGCGGCCTCTCACATTTTGAAGGGTCTATTTTGTCCCCTCTGTTCCTCCTTGTTGCGAGCTCTGCTGAGATGTTAGTGCCGAGTGAAAACCACAGACCATAACCACACTCTTTCTCTGCTGCTGACTCCCAGTCTCACGCCCAGTTTAACACGGAGAAAATACAAGGCAGGAGGCTTTTTTGTTTCCTCCCTTCCTCACACCCTATATCTCACTCTGTCCACCATAATTTACTCCTCCTGGCAGACATTCCCAGCCATATATTCTGCTTAGTTTTTGTGTTCAGACTCTTAGTTTTCACTGTAGGTGCTAAAAATAGCAGCAAGCATTTACATTCTGTATATAGCTGCTTCTTATTGGCATTCTTGGTGGTGCGACTGCAGACTAATCTTTACATAACATGTAATTTAACATGGCATGGGGAATTCTTTAATCATACAGGCATCCCACAAAGTCCAAATATTTCCTGTATGTATCTGTTTGTATGGTCAAAGTTATATTTGCTCGCAAAGCTTTCTCCCTACATGCCCTGTTTCTTGATATGACTACATTTTGAGTTCTGTGCGAGCAGCCCCATACTGAATGAAACATCTCAGAGCTTGACTCTCATTTACATTCATTTCTGGCAGCCAGTCGGGGCCAGTCTTTGCTGATCTTAATAGATTTGGTCTAACTTTATAGAGGTTGGTTCCCAGGATGCGGATCATGCTACAGCCTCAGAGTAAAAAAAATCAATTTTCATGACTTTAAAATGGAGAGCATCTGTCTACTAGATTTGAAGTACAACGCCTTTCTGAAACTTTCCAAATCCCATGATGTCGTGAAAGTGTGCCACTTTGAATACAAAGTAAATTGAGATCTGTTGCAGACAATCAACACAGAGTGCCGTATAATGAAAAATTTAACACAGCTTTCTTTCTTTCTTTTTTTTTTTTTTTCCCTCCCAGCTTTTAAAACACTATCCCATTTAAATAGTGACCGTTTGAGGCTGAAATTATAGCGTTGGCTCTTCTTAGATGTCTCTTTGTTTGCTTGTCCCATCTGGATTTGTTTTTTTGTTTTTTTTACCGTTAAAAATGTGCAGTTTTTTCTCCAGCTCAACAGGGAGCCTCTGTGAACAGCTATCTTCAAGCCACTGCAGAGGCTTTGAATGGGATGCATTCGAGTTTGTTTTTTGGCTCAGCCACTCAAGCACTTACTCATTCCAGCACTGAGACTTCTCTATTTTGTTTTATGACTGGTTCTCATGCACTTTTCAAACAGAAAGGCGTAATACACAATCAGTTGTTGCTTCGAGTTTGCTGTCAAATATCTGTCTTCTTCTTCTTCATCTCTTGATTTGGTGTAGTTGCTCGATATGAATAGACTACTGATTGGAATAATTTCATGTTGCCCTGGATAAGAGATGTCTGTCAAATTTTACGGAAAATTTTGTATGATGAAAAGTGAATTGTCACTCATTCTATTATAGACTGTTGTAAACATGAACGTTTCCTCAAGTTCCTGAAGAAGTAACTGTTTACTGATGCTGTGGCAGTTACTGAAGCTATTCAGGATTGGATGAGACTCAAATCAGGCAAACACGGTCCCATATGTATCTGTCCAAATCTCTCTTTGATGAAACTGTTTTTGTCATCTGCTACTACTCCTCGAAATACATGTATATTTATCCTAAAACGCCTATCTCAGTCTAGCCCAAAGTAAATTAAAAGCTGGTGTCAATGCATTTGAAGTACAGGCATAGTGTAAGTGCTTCTGGCAGTGACTGAATTATTTATGTATTTTTCTTGCCTAATTTTTTAAATGCAGAAATAAGCCTGCAGATGACCTGTAACTGCCCCTATTAGCTGGAAAACACAATGAGTCCACATCATATAGTCTTACGTGATTCAAGTTCAAATTATCACTGAAAATGGACCTCAAAATACCCCTGCTTGAGAGTAACTGAGGAAAAACCCCATTATAGTTCTATATTTTCTCATTTACATTAACTTTATGGATATAAAATAGTCAAAAACAAGTGCTTAGGTGGAAAAACAGCCTATTCAAGGAGCAACATGCATACAACTACATAGAGAAACTTTAGAAACTATAATGAACTATATATTACTAGATTTGAAATCTCATTGGCCACATGATGCATGAATCATCTGGAGGCTGGTGTGTAAGTGGCTCAGTAGAGAAAAGAAGGAGGAGAGAGTGGGTCACTTGTCTACACGATCACTTATTGGCTGTTGTAGGCTTAGGTCGGGAATAGATGTTGCTTGTATGTGCTCAAATGAGCTGTCAATCAAATGGCTGCCATCAGGATCTCTGATGTAGAGGCACAATGGTGTCTGCTGTGAAATGAGGAGTCTTTTTTTTTACAGATAAAAGCATGAAAAAGCATCATGGGGACCACTTTAATAAGAGTTGTTTTCAGACAGGCAGCTGTTTTTTGATATAAAAAAAAGCTCTAATAACCCACTGTACAGCGCCTGTTCAGTACCAAACGACAAACAGACACAGTAAGAGATTAGCTGTCGAATATAGTGGGGCATTTAGCAGCTAAAGAGGCAATTATTTGTCCACGGAAAGTGGTAGAGACCAAAACGGAAGCTAAAAGACATCTACTATTGGATTGCATTCGCCAGGTGACCAGAAACACGACTGTGACACATGAAAGCTTTTGTAACTCCACGTCCCCTGAATGTACCTGTTTGCCAACAAGCTCACCATGTCAACTTAGTTTAAAGTTTAAAGCTTATTCCTGCAGGTTTAATTAGATTTTTTATTGCTACCACTTACGTACCTTTTATTTTTCTCATAAATGAAAATGTAGGAGAGTGAGTGACTGAATAATTCTTATTTCTTTGCAAGGCAGTGACCTTAATGCCCTGACGAAATAGTCTTGCCTTTTGAATTTTTATAGCACGATGAGAGAGTATGTTAATTACCAAGAAAACCCACACATGATACAGCATGAGATGTTCCCCATGTCTAGATTATGTATATGTTGCTGTTGTTGTTGATGTTTATTATAATGTTAACTATTAAAATGCTGCCTGATGCTTCTCATCTACTACAGTCTGCTATCATGTGGTCATTTTTCCAAACGTTTGTTGTCCTTCGTTCAAGGTTACTTTACTCCATCAGAGGCACTCTTTATGTCTGTTCTTGATCTGTGGTCTGAACTCTGTTGATCCCTTTTCTCTTGGTCATTTAGTTTGTGGGGAAGACTTGCTCTAGCAAAAAACTGTGAAGTTGAAGTTTTCTATTTCCTAATGATGCTTCCTGCTGTGGCATCGTTAGGAAAGATTTCAGTTCGCTCTAAATTTTATGGCTCCTTTTTTCACTTATCCCTGTCATCGTGCTTTGTTGTGCTGTCATCCACTGGACATTGACTGGACCATTGAACACAAGAACACAAGCTAATTCAAGTTGCAGAAAACCTAAGGCCCAGTCTGGGTAGTTTTGGAAACAGGGTGTGACGGTTTGAAAGTTTGTAGATGGACCCAAAAGCTGACAATCAGACATGTGAGATAAGGTGTTTTATTCAGCAATCAGAGGGATAATAGTGCAGTTCAGGGGTAGCTCGTTGAAGCAGGTGAAGCAGGGGTTACTTAAGGTAATGAAGCTCCAGAGTGTGCAGAGAAGCGTAGTGGCTGGCTGGGTTAAGGTACGGGGTTACCAGAGAGTTGACGGGATCCTGAGAGAGTCTCGGGTGGAGTGTGGCTGGTAGCAGAGGTGCGCAGGCAGGAGGCTGGTTGGTGGAGAGGCTGGAGAGTGTGGAGAAGCCAACACTGGGGAGGACAAGGAGAAGAACAGGGTTAACTCTGAGAGACAAAGTAGCACTAGGAAATTACACTCAGAATTTGGCTCAAAGGTAACTACTAGGTGTGGTGTCAGAAACAATCTGGCAATGAATGCAGAGTTGACCAAGGTATTTAACCAAGGGTGATGAGGAGATTCGCTGCAGGTGTGTGTGTCCAGATCCAGCCCTCCAGGGAAACCACGCCTCAGCCTAAGACGAACCTCTGAAACTCAAAAGCAGAATTTGAAAACACGAAAAAAGTCCGTACCAAATACCAAAATCATGACACAGGGCTTTTAAAATAAATAATCTCCATCCAGTTAAACTCTGTCCACACAAACAGCCTAACGCATATCCCATGTATGTGCCGTGTAGTTGCTTAGCTACAGAAATGACTATGGACGAGGCAGGGAAACGTGTCCGCTCTTCATCAAATCTTCTTGGATCATTTGTCAGCAAACATTGTAAGCACTCATTTTTATCTTTCTTTTCCATCATTGTATTATCAGTGTCTGTTTGTGTCTTTCTAAATATAAACATCCATTCCACCAACGTACAAACTCAAATACTCCAAAATCATAAAACATACTCCCAGTTCAGAGTTACCATGATGCTACAAACACTGATAAAGTGTCTGCGTCCTCCTTTCCAAAAATCTCAGTTTCTGCCTGTCCAGACACTGAAAACAGTTTTTTAATTTCCTCTCTCAGGGACGAGTTTTCCAAAAGATCCATTTTCAGTGACCTGAGACGCTGTTTACAAAACACACAGAAAAAGCTATGTTTTAAGAAACCTCCTTGTCGTGTGGACAGGGCCGAGAGGCATTTAAAGTTTATGGGATGCACCCAAATTTGATTAGGAAGTGTTGCTGCAAGGCTTTGAATAATTATCCAACTTTTCATTTTTAATTCATTTGTAAACAACTCCAAGTGGACTAAAAAGAACATTTTTGGGTTAGTCTGTTTCGATCACAAACAACAACATCCTTATTCAGTCTCTTTCAGACGAAGTTAACTTTTACCTTCAGAGCTGCTTCATGTTGCCCTGATTACTAAGAAGATCTTCCTTGTGACAAAGCCCTGGGAGGATTGAGTTTGGCATCTTTTTAGCTTATTATTAGTATCACAACTACTGTGAGCAAGACCACACATTTCTCTCTTCAGTAGTGCTCATAATTGGATTTTCTTCATTTGCCTTCTTGTTTTAAGGCAGTGCCACATCAATGTTAACTAACAGAAAATTTTGTTTTCATGCTATTTTGGGATGATTCATCTAATTATATCTGCAATCAGCTCACAGTGGTTAATGTCACACATCATTAGCCCCTGTTAGCAATAATTTCCCCGGCAATGTAATTAACCCTCTTGTCGAGGCCTTTGTCGCCATGATTACTGTGCCCTTTTTAAGGTCTGCTCCATCCTGGCCAAACCTGCACACACACACACTCACACACATACAAACTTAGTTTGTCATCTTATAGACATGGATGGGTTACTGAACAGGCTTACTGGGCATAGGCCCAAGCATCTACAAGACAAATGCAGAACAACCAGAGAGAGATTCAAAGAGAAAACACAGAGGCATAAAACAACTACAGAATGACAGCAAAGAGATATAAAACAACCACAAAGAGGTATACAACTACAAATAGGCAAAAAACAACCACGAAATGACTGCAAAGAGATGCAAAATGACAACAAAGACATAAAAAACAACTACAAAGTGACATAAAACAACTGCAAAACAACTGCAAATACAATACAACTACAAGGAGATGCAAAATGACCAAAAAGAGATGCAAAACATTCAATTCAATTAAAGACTCAAAGTGAGATGAGATACAAAATAATAACACGCACATAAAGGAACCACAAAGAGAGGCAAAATGACCACAAAGAGACATAAAGTGATGGTAAAGAGGTGGCAGGTGACCACTAAGAGACATAAAATGAGTATAAACTTACCGTAAAGAGATGCAGAATGACTGTGACATGCAAAATATCCCCAAAGAGACACGAAACAACCACAAAAATGTGTTAAATGACCACAAAAAGATATAAAATGGCTTTAAAAATGGGCAAAATCGTTGAGAAGAGATACCCAGTGACCTCAAAGAGATATTAAAGGAGTACAAAATGACTGCAAAGATGTAATAATTTGTCGATGTAACTACAAAGAGACACACGGGGCTGTTACATGTCTGTGCCCAGGGGCCAATTATCCATCCATGCATTTAGATATGCTTTGTGTTGTTTTAGTGAGATTAAAGGAAGTCAAATCTTGTCTTGCTCAAATACTTTCAGACAGACGCACACCCACCCACCCACCCACACACACACACACACACCCACCACACACACACACACACACACACACACACACACACACACACACACACACACACACACACACACACATGATCGTGATGGAGGACTAAATGCCTAATTTTGCTCTTATTTGTTGTGCTCCTATCTGGGTCTGTGATATAATTAACATTCACAGGCTGCCACTCCTCGGTCCACAGTGACTTGTTCTCATTGAGAAGTTCACAAGGTACTCCTTTACTGCCACAGCCTGCGGATTAGTTGCCATGGAAACAAAGCTGTCGGAAGTCAGGAGGAATACTTTACCCGATACTTGTGTTTGCTTCCTCCAGTGGAGGATATGTTGCAGGAAAGTTTGAAGAGTATTGTTGACAGAGGCTCTGTAGCTCTCAGGGACTGAATGCGTTGGAAAAACCTTGACGTGTATTTCTGCTCTTCCTGCACATCCTGCTCCTGCTCTCTGGACTGGAATTCAAGTTTACTTTTTATGTTTTTAGACGTAGAGATTTTGAGTGTTTGCACATAATATTACGGTGAATATTCATCAAAATCCAAGTTGAGAGCTTAAAAACAAACTGTGACGTTTAAATCAGACTAGACCTTGCATTAATAACTTGATAAGTCCCTCATGAATTATTCACTCGGAGGAGCTACAGTAACCTTGCATTGTTTGCATATTACGACCCCTGATTGTTATGATTATAGCCTCCAGCTTTTAGTCCTTAGTGCTTCAAAATAATTACGAATAGTAATAGAAATCATGTCTGATATTCAAAACAAAAGGTATTCAGTGAGAACCAAGCCTGTGTTAATGCCACTTTCTCTGAGTGCCTTTTCTTGCCTTATCAGGGTTTTAGGAGGTGTTGTTAAGCTGTGATTAGAGATGACACTGTAGAGCCTCTTTACTCCCCCGCTGATAATGGGGGTACTGGAGTCACTGGAGTGCCAGCTCGCAGTTTGGAAGTTGGCCACCGGGGGCTAAATGAGCCATTTAGTGAGTGTGGTGAAAGGACAGAGCTGGATGACTTCCCTGTGTTCGAGTTCAAAGAGGACTAAAAATCTCAACTGGCTGGAGATACAAGTTCGGTATCGGCATATATGTTGTCCAATATGCACCGAAATAAAACCTTGTTTAAAAAGATTCTAGGGTAAATGTATAATCAATCAATGTAATAAATGTGTGCACTGATGTCATTTGATTCAATAAAATGTATTGATAATTAATTTACTGTTAATCTGGAAAATATCCTGCCTCTATTACATATCTTTACATATCTTTCCGGGCTCTAGAGAGTAACAAAACCAACAATGAATTGATCCGATTACAAGTATTACCTGTGTAGCCAACGCTTGACATAGCTTATTCCTCTGAAAATGAATTTAAGGGATCACGAGATGAATAATGGAAGAACAGTCAGCCGTTACGTCGAACAAAGGAAGCCTGTTTATTGAATTTGTATAGGCTGCCATTAGTAGATCAGAATCCTACATCGGGATCCAATCGAACAGGATGAAAATAGTGCTTGACTGTGACCGCCCTCTGCTGACACAACCATCGCGCCATCAAGCCTAAAACTGCGTTAATGTCCTGACGTGTAAATGCTCCTATTTATGGCTGCACAGCACAGCTAAAGTGCGCCGAAAAATTCTAATACTAATAAACTCGATGCCTTATGCCACAGACAGTGTAGTATTATAAGACAGACTATCTAGATTGTTGGTTTTGGTCTTTTCATGAGATTTATTGGCAGAATAAGGAATAATGAGAACTTCATCCTCATGGGAAACAAAAACATATTAAAAGAGAACGATTTAAATCCAAGTCTATGAAACCTGCAGCGATGGGTCGCCTTTGATTTTCCTATAAATTATTCAGGTTTTTCCTTTAATCTGGAGGTTTAGAGTTTGAATAACATGCAAGACGCTCCATTCTTGTCTCCGAACAAAGCAATCCTTTTTTTAAATTCTTTTTTGCATCAGGCACAACTTTGTTTGTTGTGCTTTCATCCATTTAACACATCATCCGCTCACATTGCAGCCTACCTCCATTTAGCTCACATTCACAAAAATGCATGTGAAACATCCTGTCTCACCACATAATACATGCTCAGCTGACAGTTATAATTGGTGACGAAGGTGTCCTGTGAACTTGAAAGAAAGCCTAACACTATCGATTGTGTTTCATGGTGTGCCAGATAAAAAGCAGCTATTACAATAGCTTCTGATTACTAGTTATCAAAGCAAAACAATGTGTCTGAATATTTAACAATAGGAGGTAGATGTGAAAGCCAGTTTGATGTTTTTTGTTAGTTTTTTTTATGATAATTTCTTGAAGTTGAAAGAACACCTATCACAGGACGGCACAGAAGCAGTCAGCTGCCTGGTAGCTGGTAACAAACTCCTTTAAAGAAAATGATCCAGTTCAGTGAAACATGTAATTGCTTTCGGAAAAACATTTGCACACACATTGGATGATCAAAACCTTTTATCTGCGGAGGCAAATTACTTATTAGTCAACACTCATCACTGACCCATGCTGGATCAAGGCAGATTAGATGCTCTTTGAAGGGCGACAACTCCTGGACGGGCCATCAGGAGCAATGGCAAGCTGATAGGCCAGTGTTAAAAAACTAAATGAAATGTGTCAATCAAAAAAAAAAACCTAGAATGGCACCTAGTAGAGTGCATACCTCTGCCAGGGCCCAACAATCCTCTTTATCTGCATTAAGCTGTACTCACTCATAGATACCAGCCACCTAATGATGCCTTATTTTGATCATCAAGATGCATACGTAATTCTCTGAGAAATTAATGAAAATGTTGAAAAACGCACAAATCTCGCAATGTTAGAGAAAGTGAGAAAAAAATCTGGGATCCGTCCTTTAATCCGGACCTGTAGCAAAAGTTAACAGGGTCTATTCTCAGCCGAGACCTATCCTACATCCAAGTTTAAAAGAAAAAAATCTGTTCTGCAGTTTTTTTGTAATCCAACCAACCAACCAACCAACAATCATGGGTTTTATATTAGCAAGCTAACGTTAGCTTTGTCAGTTGATTTAGTCAGCTACACAACAGTAACACCCGGTAGTTAATGGCTGTGAATATTTAGTAACAGCTAATATTTATGTAAGGACTAGTTTGTGTGGTTTACACCCTTTAAATTCATTGAATCTCCCCTTAATAAACACCTGTGTCATAATTTAGTTTAAACTCACAAATAGCTCATGCAGTCCATTTCAAAGCTGTGAAAGAGATCTGTAAAGTAAGAAAGAAGTAAAAGAAGAGAAACAACACATGGCTCATCAAACTTTCAGTTATCATCTCAGAATTAAATCAGAAATGACACAATCTACTCAGCAAGTATAAAATAAATATTAGTTTGTTCTTGTGCTGAGGATAAATGGGTTACTTTTAATACCTAACATATTATATCATGACAGACAATGATCACAACTGCATCACCATTGGTTGGACAACAATAACCCACTCAAGATCCTCTTTCTATCTCTACAGAACCACATTATCAGATTTGCTCACTTGCAGTAAAGTGGACCTTCAGTTATGAGTGTTTGTCCAACTACTTCTAACAAGATAAAAAAGGTTCAAGGTGTGCCTTCTTCTGTAGGATCTGCTCCAATACTTCATCAGTATAAATATAAAAAAACATTCATCATAACGTTGTTACTCCAGTAAATAGGACAAACCTTAGATACCACTTCACAATGTGAGATAAATGGGTCTGCTCTGGCTTAGCTATTAGCCATAAATGCTAGCAAGATTACACAAGACAAACAGTAAATCTAATTTTACAGCAAGTTTAACAACAAGACTAGCTAGCTAACTAGCCATTTCACTGTTTACGCACAAAGTGTAGTGTTGGCTGCAAGCTAAAGTAGTGAGTTCAATAGAGAGAGAGACAATTAATTTTCTGATCCTGTTTGATTTGTGCCATAAATCAAACATATGATGTTTGTCAATTTAAAATAATTTTCCAAGTCAAGAAAGTCTCAGTTTGTTGTAAATAAAGTAAAATACCATCTAGTTTTCTGTTAAACCGCTCAGTGAACTATATCGTTTCGCTTAACATAAGTCACCAACACCAACATGGCTGCCAACTCGGCACAGAAAAGATACTAAAAAAAGGTGAAAATCACTGTAAAACTGGCCATATTGACAATGCAGTTGTGTGATAGGTTGTTAGCTCTGCGAGCTGCTAATATACAGGAGCAGCTCTACAAGGTTTAAGTTACAGGTTTTGGTGATTGTTCAACGATTGACTTCCTTAAGATGAAAAATGATCTTTGTAATTGACAAACATCATATTGTAATTCAGACGGGATCAAAACATTATTTGTCTCCCTCCATTCACTACCATACAACGTTTTTCTGAAATAAGCTTCAACTCTGCACATATATTCAGCCAATATACTAATTCAAAACTGTGTTACCTCCATGCTGATAAATACCTCTTTTTTAAAAAGATGATTTATTTTTTTATTAAACAGATATTAATAGTTTATTTCAATAAAACACATAATCACAGCACAAGGTTGGCTGGTAATGGACATTTTGTGTAACCAAGGACCAACTAATTGAAAAAAAACTGTCATTTACGGAGCTACTACAAGTTGGAATAATTTACCCCTTAAAACTTACTCAACTATATAAACTATACAATAAAATGTGGGCATCTTTGAGTGAATGGTACAACGGAACAATGTGGCCATGTAATCCTTTGCTCAATGCTGAGGCATGAGAGGCTGGAGTGCAACTTTTTCGGTGCTAGTTCTACGGAGCAGCCCAGAACAAGTCTAACAGCCATGTTCTGTGCAACTTGTAGTTTTTGCAAGGTTTGTTATAGATGCAGATGGCCATACTGTTGAACAATAGTTCATTTTAGATACAGGGTTTAGCGCATTCATTCAGAGCAGTGAACAGGCTACTTCTCTGGGTCTAAGTAAGCCAATCAGAATCGTACTAGGTATATATATATATATATATATATATATATATATATATATATATATATATATATATATATATATATATATATATATTTATACCACGGTCTGGTTGGTTACTCGACTACATGTCATCATTCGGCTGGTTGTGTAATGTCACCATAGAAACACAATCAAAGAAATGACCAAGGTATGGACAGCCCGTAAAGAAACCTTATGTTACAGTTACTGTGAGCAGGAATTGTTTATCTGACCAGCTTTTTATCTGGGCAGTTTTTGACCTTTATTCCAGCAGCCCTATAAAACTTGATCACGAGGGATTCATAAAAAAAAAAAAAAGCTTTGTGTCATCATTTTGCGGCTCTCCTGGTTGTGCTTAATCCAGGAAAAGATTTCAGCATTGTCAGTTCTTTAACAGAAGTTGCAGAAGGTAAACACATCCTGCACCACTGATAAGACTGAGTCTGTTGCTTGAAAGTCCTTCTGCAATTAGTATTTCAAACATGCACGTATGATGCATGATGTGATTTTAACATTAACAGACATTACCAGCTCTGCTCCTCGCAGCCTGTCGGGTTGAATAAAGCAACATCACATGCCTTGGGACTCAGTCTGAAGCAAGTAGTATTGTATCTGTCTTTTAAAACACTATTGACAGCCTCAGGAGAACACAATGGTCCAAGGCCCTTGAGGGTAGATGGAGCTCACACACACACATATGCGTGCCAACACAAATACACACTTGTGCATCTATTGATGTGGCTCGATCTGAGTTGTTTCATGTCCGCTCCAGGGACTTTATCACCGGTCATCTCTGCGGTGCTCTCTGTCTTCTGGATCAAGCAGGTTTGCCTACACACAGCCACCTGTCTGAACACTCCTCTGATGAGATTACTCACACTGGGATTTTGGCTGTGTTTTTTTTTCTGCATGTGTTTTGATGTGATACTCTCTTAATGCTGCGAATGAGGGAGGACAGATGTCTCGGTGTGTTTCTGAGTGTGTATGTGTGGCTGACGGAACAAATGAAACGGTGGATTTATTTGAAATGTAACGCCTGTTTATCACTATATACTCAGTGAATACAACGGAGCTATACAACAGTGACTGGAGCAAATGCAAATTCATAGACTCACTGCTTTACGCACACATTTAGCTTAATTAATATGTTCAATCTCCACACAAAGAACCTCTCTACATCTCATTAGGCTTGAAAACCATTTGTTAAACAGTCCAAACACTCTCAGATATAAAAAGATAAGAACATGTCCTAATCAAAAATTCTGATTAGTAAAATACTTTCTGAAAGCCCTGTGATTGGACATCCACTCCGACATCCATATATTCACTCTTAGCGATTATATTCTGTATAATGAGCAGCCAGTAAGACCCGACTGGCGGTCCACGTTACATGTGAGACATTTTATGCTTTTCAGTCTCAAAAGCACACCCGGAAATTGATTTTCACAAACCAGATTTAAACCATTGATTTGATATTCGACTCAGATTTAAAGACCTGTGTCTCAGCATGGCTGCGAAAATCAGATTTCAGACTGTCTTGCGTGTGTGGGCGTGTGTGGTACTGAAATGAGACAATCGTATTTGCTAGAAGAAAAAAGCACACTTGAAGTAAACCTTTAAAGCAACTCACTCAATTATACCTGCAGATAAGTTTTAGTAGGATCATTTCTGTAGAAGAGGATTTTTCTCGCTGTAAATAGATTTTTGTCCGAAGGATATAATCTGTCAGTGGGAGTCATGTGCTGTATGTATGAAACTGTCAGCAATCTGTCATGTTAACACAGTGGGGGCGGTTGCTCATGCATGTGTGCAGCACCATAGTGAGTTTTTACATGTGTGAGATGTGTGTTTGTGTCTGTACAATGGATGAATGTACAGCAAACCCACGCTGCTCTTCTCTTCCGGGAGGGATTTCTTTTTTCTCTTGGCTTCACATCCATGAATACATGTCCACACAGAAAGCATATGTGTCTGTTCTTGGGCAGCGTTTGACTGGCAGGCAGGGTAATAACCTTCCCGCTAGAAGGGATTAGCAGCAGAATGCAAATGGGAGGTGTGACACACATGCATACATCATGTTTGCAGGTGCAGAGGGTTTTCTATTTCACGCCGGCTGTTCGGATGTGTAGCGATGAGATCAGAATCAGTCATGAGGCCGCTGACACCACATATGACAGAGATGTTTGATGGGAATGAATGGATGGAGATATTTATAGCCGTAAATTATGTTTGAGAGATTTCCTCTTTGTTTGTCACAGGCTGACTAATGCTGCATCTGGATGTCATTTCCTTGTCAATTTGTAAAGTGAAAGAATTCAAGCATGATTAAGGGCAGAGATGGCAGTTGTTTGCTTTTGTGTGATCATCCGCCATGAGTAATGATATCGTATGAACTAGACTAATGTCAGAGCCATGAGGTGTAAATAATGGAAGGCAGCCATCCACACTTTCATCTTGTTAATAGCTTGAAAATGTTAATCACAGTGCTGCTACCATGACTTAATGAACACATGTAGGATTTAACATGAATCTGTCGTGTGTTGAAGTGGACTGTCACAGCTTGTATTGTCATGTGTTAATTTACTTCAGCCTATCACTGCTGCTAACCACGTTGTTGGCAGTTTGAGCGCAAATTCAGAATTGACACACCTTCACAAGTTGGCAGGGATGTCCACGTTAAAGAGATTGCTCAAGATTTTGGGTTGTATGCTTGTTCGAGAGTGAGTTGATTGATATCACTTTCATTTCCATTGGTAAATACAACCTTTCCTCACCAGAAAAACAGCTGTAAAGGTCATCTGTGCACGGAGCTAAGTACGACCCGAAATCACATTTATTGCTTGGTGGTTGTTGTAATTATGAGTGGGACAATGGAGGAAATCAGGTGAGGTTGAATAAGAGGGACAAAGGGCCCTGACACTCCAAGCCGACGGTCGGCCATCGGCTTATGTTGGGGCCATGGAGGGAAGCTTTTTGGCTGATTAAGCATGATGAATGGCTGTTCAGCTAAGCGAAGCAGTGCACGGAAAAACAAAAGGAAAACCAGTTGAACTTGTTGCTGTTGTATGCATGATTTTGCCCATTTAGTGTGGTTTCCTCCTTATTTTTTACCTCCGCTTCTTTGCCAGTGCCATCTGCAACTTTCTTTCAGTTTAAGGCTTTGTCCATCGGTAACTACCACCTATAGTGGACTAAATAGTGAGTTTGCCATTTTGTAGTGCCATACGCATGTATAGAGGGAAATATTATACGATGGACCGCAGAACGCATTTCAAATTGGTTGGGCCCATCAGCACATATTTATAATATTACAGCAAACACATAATTAAGAGACTTTAATTGAAAAAAAACGTCAAACTCACCACTGCTCTTTAAATGTTGCTGAGCCTCTGTGTTCTATTGTCTCAGTCTGAGAGAACAGCTGGGTCATGTGATTGGTGGGACTCCCAGTCTGATCCCTACAACATTCACTGGAGCAGTGGACACCTGCCACGCTTGTGGAGGGAGCAAAGCTGAAAGTAGGTGGCTCTGGAGCGATGGAGGAGCATGTGGCTGGAGAGCCCCAAGAAAATCTGTTATTTTTTGGCGTTTCATTTTTTTCATTTTCAGGAGCACCACTAGAGGGAACTTGAGTAATTTGAGTGCATAGACTACTTCTTGGCCTGGCCCAGTAACTGCCTAAAGTCTTGTTGTCACTGTGAGGTTGCCAGGAAAACAAACAAAGACTAAGCTAAGCTAAGCGTCTACTTATCGGACAAATAATGGCAGTGGTATTGATCTTCTCTTATAATATATAATATAATAAGCAAAATAGCGAATACCAGTAAGAATATTTCCAAAATGTCCAACTTTAAAAATTCAAAGTAGTTGATGATAAAATGGACGAAATGTCATAAGTGCTGGCCATCTGGTTCACAGAGGAGAAAAAGAGGATGTGTAAGCACAAATTTAATTTGTTCCTGTACTCAGAGGAGGACATAGTGTGTGCAGGGCAGTGTACCGGGGCAGGAAAATATTCCCAGCCCTTTACTGAGAAAGGATTTTGAGTTTGAAGTAATTAAATCCCCAGTGTGCACACAGCTACAGAGGTGTTTTATACAATTGTTAGGTCTCACTCTGTCCTGTCCTCTTTTGTTACTGAGTCCATGCTGTCTATCTGCGTTGATGCAGTTCACACATTTTGACTGTTCCTCTTGACATTATACAATCTCACTGTTAATTCTGACTGATGCAGCTGCAGTTTGGTCCCAGATGAATCAGCTCATTTGTAAATCAACGTGATGACAACCAGACCTCTGAGAGCTCCCGAGTGCTCCTCGACTTACCTGTTTAGGAAAAATGTTTAATAGTGATTAAATTGCTTCATAATTAAAGTCACAGTCCTTTTATTTTACTTGATTGGCTTATTATTTATTATGACTGTCACAATTAAGCTCATAAAACTACATGGCCACTGAGAAGCAAAAGATAGCTCTGCATGCAGCAGCTAAAGATTATGAATATTTTAAGACTCTGTTCAGCACAATCATTGTTTGAGTAAGCGTATGTAGTGTAATCACATCTTGACAGGTCTTCTTTAAAATATGCATGGGAATTATGCTCATATCTATTATTAGATACTATATTAGATCAATCCGCTGTTACTCGTGTTGACTCATTTGAGAACACGAGGACAGAGGTACCTGCAGATAACAACTTTAAACCTAATTAGTTTTCTGTTTTCTGTGCAGGCAGCCTGTGCTATAAACATTGTATAAATAATTAAAGTTCAATTTCCTCAGCTCACCTTGCCTGATGATAGGTAATTTACCTTTAGGCGGTGTGAACAAATGGTATAAGATGTGCATCCTTTTTTACCCATACTGCAGTTTTCTCAGTACCAGGTGCCACTAAACACTCACCAACAGTGACAAGAAAAATGACAAAACTTCAAGCGATGCTTTCTGTTTAGCAAACGACTCCTTAGAGGATAAGAGGAGAAAAGGATTTTGTTCTATATATGTATATATATATATATATATATATATGTATATGTATATATATATATATATATATGTATATTTATGTATATTTCTTTTTGAGCATTTACATTGGAATTTGAATATTCACAAACAAAACAAAACAAAACAAAACAAAAAAAAAGCACCTCTGCCTCAGGCAACAAACAAAACAGAGGGAAAAAATTCACATGTAGTTAAATAAAGGGAAGGAAATTCGTCTTTAATTAAATAGATAAATAAATAAAATAAAAAATGTAACAGAAAGAAGAAATACTAATATAATACAGTTCAAACTGACCGAGAGTCATTTATATATGAAATAATCCTTTTCTGATGGGGGTCTACAGTGAGACACGAAGATTTTCTCATCATAGAAGTCGTTAAGTGATGTTATGCTCCTGTCCTGCGGTCTAAATTGCCTCCACCTTTTAAAGACTGAATAACCACAGGACTAATGCTAATTACTGCTGATGGTAGAGACAGACTTGGGCAGGAGCACATGAGCGGAGTGAAATTTGGGCTGAAGTTGCTTCTATTTATGCTCAGGCAGGTCAGCCAGCAGTTGATTCGCCCCTCTAATGTAAAAGCTTTTGAATATTTGCTGCCCAGTGCTGTACAAAACTGGGACGCGCAAGGCCACTTGACGATTTAGGAAGCTGCAGGATTTTAAATACTGTATTTTTAATGTCATCAAAGAACAAAAGCAACAAAGCATTAGACAATTCCACATCAATCTCCAAGATTCCTATCTCATCTGCAGGGATTGAATCATGTGACATTCAAGCACTGAACTTGGGGTTCTTGTACTGTATAATTTAATGCTACTTTGTCCTTCCACGCAACTACATTTAAGCAGGGAATATTAGACTTTTTATTCCCCTACATTTATTTCAATCGCTGATGAAATGTTGATTGAAGATTTGACTTGGCTTACGTCCGTTACAACTGAAAGGTGTTTATGGAATAATTATGCTTCACTACAAAGCGCAAGTACAAACAACACTGTTGAATGTTTGTGATAATGTGGATCGCCACATAGCCTGGCTTAAATTCACCACCTCACAAAAAAAGTTTCTATGCATTGGTCGAAGTTTCTGTAAATGTATGTACAGTTTCACGTCAAGTCTTTTTTTTTTTTTTTTAATCCCAATTTATGCTTAGAAAGTGCCATATACTGGGCACCCTGGTAGCTCAGCTGGTAGAGCATGCACCCGACATACAGGGCTATGTCCTAGACAGAGTTGACAGAAAGAGGGTATGACATGCAGCAGAGGGCCTAAGGTCAAATTTGAACCCTGGGCAGCTGCAGCATGTCATCCCCTCTTTCTGTCAACTCTTCAAGCTGTCCTGTCAAATAAAGGTGTTTAAAATCCCAAAAATACATTTAAAAGAAAGAAAGAAAGAAAGAAGAGCGGTGAGAGCGACCAATACAGTCAAGTTGTGGGCTGGAGAAACCAAAAACAATGAGCTGAAAGATGTTAAAATGGTAGAGCTGGAGGAAACTGCAGATGTGAGCTGTAATTCTCTGTATGTCATCTTATGAGTTGTTGATATGAACATTTTGATGAGTGCAGCTTTCAGGACTTCACAGGTGAAAGCTCTGAATAAAGCAGGATCTTAAATTTGGATTACTCTGTTAAACCCTTTCCACAGTCAAGAATAAATGTTCTTAAAAACAGAGAATATCATGAGTCTTATCCCTTTAAAATGTGCATGCCCTGGCACAGTGTGTTGGCTGTAAGGTCTGTAGGCGGGCAGGTCCAAAGAGAGCAAATTCTACTTTAGGCCACAAAAACTAAGCAGCTTGAAGCCAACAGCAGGGTCGTTTTAATATTTATCTGTGTTGATGCACAGGAATACAAAACAATTTCTATTTTCTTCTTTACACAATGAATGCAGGTAGGCGTATAAATCCACTCTTTACTGCCGCCCACATTTAAACTCTTTGCATATGCAGAATATTGTTTTGCTCCGAGCGTGCCGTACAACGTAATTACATTTTAGCGTGTCGGGTTACACAACTACAGACATCAGTGGGCTCATCCACAAACACATCTCGCGTGATGAACAATCGGTTGTCTCACATGCCTTTCATGGTGACTTAATTGTTTTGTGTCCCCTCATGTAAAATCCCCTTGTTGAATTAATACATTAATTAAATCTTTTAGTTAACAGCAGTATTTAATGCGAAATCATATTGCACAGAGGTATTAGGTCAACACATTCAACTAATGGTGACAAAGGTGTGACTCATTTATTTTTCACTCTTGGGCTTTGTGGGTTCTTATTAATCATTCATGACGGTTAATGTGTGTTTTAATTTTTAATTCATGTTTAATTCACAATTTTAGCCATCTGTTAACAATTTCAGAGTGTTTGTGTGGGCAGCTCTCTACTTATTTTTGCCCACATGAATAGTATTTGAATAAAAGTCAAGTATTTGTGGCCCGTTGCACCAGTTATACATAAGTTCTGTCTTCAGCCTCAACCAAGAGCCGAGAGTTTCCTGTGTTCTGTCAGGTTTATAACTACATCTTTTAGTTTTCCTGTTTTAATGTGCTGTGTGTTTTTACTGCACATATGGGAAAGTTAGAAATACTGAAAGCAGCCTCTCTAACTTTTAAAGGTGCACAACATAGTTTTGGGGAAGAAATTCTCAGAAGAGAAAGATCTTCATTGACTGATTTATTTTTATGTCAAAACAAACTAAAATAACAAACTCTCTTCGTTTTCATGACTGATAAACTGAATAAACAAACTGAGGGCAACACAGTTTCATACTGTTTTACTTTATTTATATTTGGCAGCACCTGCCACCTTTTTAGCTTTAAACAGTGTTCTGGAAACCTTATTTTCCTCTGAGAACAGCTTGTTTATTCAGTTATTGAATGTTTTTGTAATATTACCTCATTAATATTAAAAATATTAAAATTCTGAGTTCGAATTTCTTCTCCAAAACTACAAAGTGCCCCTTTTAAGTATATCCTTAAAAAAGTTGCCTTATTTCCTATTTTGGATGCATTTAAAAAAGGTATTTAAAAATAAAAGAGAAAGAAAAGGATAAAGCTGTCTAATCACTCAATGACCGCTGAACCATGAGAGTTTTCTGCATGTCAAATGAGCTTTGCTGGCACTCGGTCAAATACTTTTTGGAGTCTTAATATTTTTAAATATGATTATTGTAAGCCCCAAAGCATTTGTGCTGTGAAATGGTGAAATGAGCGCAGATCATTAGCGGGTGTGTGTAGGGGCAGCGCTGTCCATAATACTGAAACGGAGCTGAGGAGATTGATGGATGGATTGACAGATAAACAGATGTCACATGGTTCGGTTTCTTAGCCTGCTTGCTTTAAGTGGCTGTAAACAGAAATTTGGGTATGGTGGTTATTCACAGACAGCAGGGAAACGACTCGTGAACAGCTGTTTCCAGCTACCTCTACTGTAGTTTTTGACTGTTTCTTGTGAATGCTTTGATTCAAACATGTAAATAAGTAGCTTTGTTTGTGATGACAGGTGAGTTATGAACCTTAGGTGATCATTAAAACAAGTATGATCACAGGTCAAATATTAGCCTTTCCTATCCTCAACCTCACCTGCTGCCAACCGATGTGACAAAGCTATGGTTAATGGTTTGGTTAGATTTAGGGAGAGGTGGTGGTTTTGGTTAAAATAACTACTACTTCTACAACCACTTCGTTAAAGTTGTTATTGATAACTTTCCCCAACCATTGCATTCACGGTAAAACGCCGCTGTTGTTCAAATCATCTGCCCCCTCAAGTTGTTGCCAGTTTGAAGTTAGCTAGCTAGCTAATGTCAGGGCAGTGCAGTATGCTGAGCGCGCACTATACAAATCAGCAATTTTTACGTTTTTTTCCAGCAACTGGCAACTACCAAGACTCTGGATACTGATGAAACACAGATGCCACGTGATACCAACAGCGTTACACTATTGGCTGACAAACAAACCTTGTTAGAAGCTGGAACCAACCGTCAGAATTCATACACAGAGATAAACAAAACAAACATTTTAAAATGATTAATTCACAGTCAGCACCTTTCTGCCCCCAGCCGTGGGGAGAGTATTATTTCTGACAAATGATTTCTCTGCCATAAACTCAACATCGTTGCTGCAGCAACTTGCCTCTCCAGTTCGAGAATTTTGCAGCCTTGATTGTCACTTGGAAACAAAAAGCGAACTGCGTTCCCCTGGACTTTCTCTATAATAACACAACCTGACTTCCTCCTTTGGTCCCGTCATTATTAATACGACCACTAGAGGGCTTTGAAATGTAAACACTTGTTGTTTTGGGGCATTTGCTGAAGTGACTGATGCTGTTGTTTTTTGTTTTCTGTATTTGTGACTCGACTACTGAGACATTCTGTACTCTCGTGCTGTCCCATCAGACCTACCCTGTTTATGTGTCTTACACTTTGCCACTAATGTCAAGTCTCATATTCATCATCGCTCTCTGTATCACAGATTCACTTTACTTATTGAAAATAAGCAATAGATGCAATGATATTTATCTACAATGTTCTGCTGTTAAAGCTTTGAGACTACCTCACACTTCTTGTTTATTTAATATCTTGAAACATTCATAATACAATAATTAGGTAACATGCCATCTGTAATCTCCGCAGGTTCATGTAACATGCTTTTTTTTAAATGGAATTAACTGCCAACAGCTGTTAAGGTTTTCCTTTCAACACCTTTGAAAATTGATTCTGTCCAATCTGATGTTTTTTATTAGCCTTTGCAATCGTTCTTATATTAATGATCTCCCTTATTACTATGCCAACAGCACTGTGTTTCTGTAGCACCAAATAAACTCTCCAGTTTAGATCTCTGCCCGACTGTTGTCAGGTACACGAGGCCGCATTGTCTAAATGTGCTTCATTTAGGCACAGTCGAGGTCGCGGTTTTGGTCCTGAATATTGTACATCCACCTACAAATTCACTTTACTGTTATGTTGTCATTGTGCATCAAAATGATATCTGTTTTCAAATATATAAATTATTAATAACATACAAAAACATCATCCCACTGGGTTTTGAATATACAGAGAGACTAACAATAGATGAAATATTTTAATATATTGCAATTTCTGCAAGGAGACTTTTCCATTATTTGTTCATCTTGTATTTCCCTTTCTTATGTATACAACGCTGTTTCCAGTTTTCACTTTGTCATATTTTGAGACATCTATTTTACTTTTATTGTCTATTCATCTCTATTTTGTCAGTGAAGCGCATCTTAAATGCCTCATGAGTCGGCCCAGTTGGGTAAAACATGTTTATTTCCCAACAGAGCTGTTTTTATTAATCCTCATGGCTGTGTTTCCTAAATCATCCTTTCTGTCATGCTGTTGTGAAATGTGCTTTCAGTCGGCTCATCAGCCTCACACACAGCTGTGTTTTTTTGTGAAGCGATATCTTGACAGAACCTGAGCCTGGCAAATTCTCAGATTCTGATGATTAAACACGATGTGATACGCTGGTCTGCACATTAGTCATGGCCAGGAAATGGAATGTTCTGCAGACTTGCAGTAAAGCAAAATGTTAAGGTGGTTTGTAAGAAATTTCAAGGTGCCATAAAGCAACATTATGTAACATTATACCTTAAAATGACAGGTTGATGGTACAGTGTCTTGTAACAGGGTGAATGGTGTCTCTGTCTCAGCCACTCCGCCCTCCTGTCACTTGTTTCTGCACTATGTGACTTCAGTGAGAGGGTAGGATCACAGCGTTACATACATGTTTACTTCAACATACAAGTTTTGAACACATAACATTGTTATGATGTAATACATTTTGTTTGTAGTCACATTACATCTAACAAATTGTTACTGACCTGGGATTTGTATTTACGACAGTGGTGTTGCACTCAGAAACTGTGGGGGCGCCAAATCACACAAAATGCCAATTTCTACATAATGTTGCTTTACCAATGTCAAAAGCTGTAAGTTTCTTTCAGGATCCATTTAGGTTATTAATGTTTTTTATTGCCACTACAGTAACATGTAGAGGTGGGATTGTGTCAGCTGCGCTAGAGATGACAAACAGTGGATTTCTAACGCTGATACAGAAAAATGAAAAATGTTGTATAAATATATCAAATTATATTTTGTATTTCGAGATATCAAACAGATTTCTTGGGAAAAAGAAAAACACGGCAGCCAGGGTGGGAAGCTTGAATGTCATTCTACTGTGTTGCAGGTTGCAAGTCATTATAATGTTGTGAATCTGATAAATTGTTATTATTTCACCACTTCCTGATTGATAAGCTACTGAAAAGACAATAAATAATGAAAATTTGGAGTGACACCGGACTGTATTTCAACTTAAAACAATATAGGCCTATTTGATAACCGAACGTAGGCCTTCATCCACTTCCTAGCTAATGTTATTGTTTGCTTACATCCAGTGAGTGTCGCTTCCAGGCTTAAATAATGTGTCCGAGATGTGTTGATATTTTAGAATGAATTTACACCTTTCAATGTTTTTTATGTTTTTTATCAAAACATATCTTGGACACATTATTCAAGCCTGGGAGTGACACACACTGGATGTAATCCACAATAATGTTAGCTAGCATATGCTTGGGATAACTAATAATCTAATATGCTGTTTTACGTTGAAATGCAACCTGATGTCCCTCCAAATCTTCACTATCCATTGTCTTTTTATTTGCTAATCCATCAGGAAGCTTTTATTCGTGATACTCCCTATGTTTTTACAACTTTCAACTTGGAACAAGGCAGTACACCCTGAGCGAGTAAAATGGCCGCCATGTGACTATGGTCTATGGCCTAATGGTGCGTTCCATGTACAACAATTACTTTTTACCTCTTCATCAATTTTTACATCACATAGTGTTTGTGAAATGTGCAGTACATACAATTTGTAGTTGTTATTTTCACCTTCATTCAGTTGATCTGTGCTCAATAGAAGTCTTTGAGAGTATGCGTTAGGAGCCTACTCGTCCTGTCTTTTTTTTAAGAGCCCTTGACTGTGAAATCAGCTGCTGTAGTTGCTGCGAAGTTCACAGACTTGTCATTCAAACACCCGTTTGCAGCGAGCGTCCATTATTTCCGAGCAAATGCACTGGAACACTTTTTAGATTGGAAGCCACGAATACAAACTTGGAAATTCTGTCTTCTGACTTGCAATGAAACATACCATCAAAGCAACATCGTGTAGAAATTGGCATTTTGTGCAATTTGGCGCCCCCCACAGTTTCTGGGTGCAACACCACTGTCGTAAATACAAATCCCAGGTCTGTTTGTCAGACATAATGACGGTGCGAACTACAAAATAAACTCATTACATCATAACAATGTTATGTGTTGAAAACTTGTATCTTGAAGTAAACATGTATGTAACGCTGTGATCCTACCCCCTCACTGAAGCTACATAGTGCAGAAACAAGTGTTGGGGGGGGGCGGAGTGGCTGAAACAGAGACACCATTCACCCTATTACAAGACACTGTACCATCAAAATCGTTTTGAAGCTGCTTTTTTAAGGTGAAAAAGTTACATAATGCTGCTTTAATATAAATAGTATCAATATGAGAAATATACTTTGTAACCTTGCGAAATTAAAAGCATTGAGTTGTGATCAAGAGAAAACTGTTTATCTCAATATAACAGGATAATTCAGATACTAAGATAAGATGTCATCAGGAACCAGGGCTGCTCTTGCCGTCTGTATCATTATGAATTCCCATGATCAACGCTTAATTGAATCGTTAAGCTGTAACCTTGATTTATAACCTTCTAATTATGTCCAAGGATAAAACAGGTCGCCTGAAAAGAGGCACATTACGTCTGAAAATGTAACTTTCCCGAAACAGCCCCACATTAAAAGCCTGAAGAGAAAAGTTTTTTGTTGGTTGCATGAGCTAAAACTCAACCAGGCAAACAGCTCTAAATAATTTGCCAGTCTTGTGGAAAGCCATTCTCATTTCAAACGCTCATAATGCTGCTGTGTGCACACTGCAGTTATCCTTGTAGCCTGTTTTGTCATTTAGTGGTGATATTCAGAAGAGACTCATATTCCAGCTCTAAACAAGGGAAACCGAGCCAGACTCCTGCCCCTTTATGGCTGCATGGAGACCGGAGTGCAGCAGAACGGCGCGCTTTGTGTATCTGACTGAGCACGGCCCTTTTTTCACATCACAGCGATCCATAAAGAGATTTAATATGTGCCCTTATTTATAAACCTTCAGTGTTAATGGAGAAGAATTTCATCATCATGTTTCCTCGCTGCAGCCAAAACCTTCTTTCTCATCGTGTGTTTGTACATGCTGAGTACATCAAAGATACCCCGGGGGTGCCGCTGCACGTTTACTTTGTGTGTGTGTGTGTGTGTGTGTGTGTGTGTAAAAATGTAGGGTAGACTTGTCTTCTCTTGTTTGTGTGGCGGTGGATATGTCAGGTTAAGGGATGCCATGAATGACGAGAAGTAACATGTTTTGCTTTGCAGTGTCACAGTATGTTGATGAAAGCCACTAATGAGTTTCCTGCTGCATTCCTCCCACTTTGCTTATTTCATTAAAGTGACAGAAGATTGTGCCAATTACTAACATGCTTGACGCATAAGTGAGATGGATCACACTCAACATATTCTCCCCATGCACTGTGAGTGATATAGGCCATGTATGAATAAGCACGCTCAGTATGGGGACAGATACCTTTGTTTACATTTGTGATGAACAGGATTTATCTTGGTAAATGTCACAGGCACTTCGCTCGATTGTGGATTGTGTGTGTCTATAGGTGGGTTTTTGTCCACCTGATTTCATGCACATTTAAAGGTGCTGTGTGTAGGATTTAGGGGACTCAACTGGCAGTAATGAGCAGTGATGGAACGAGGTACAATTTTGAAGTACTTGTATTTTACTCGAGTATTTTCTGCTACTATATACTTCCAGTCCACAACATTTTGGAGGCAAATATTGTACTTCTACTCCACCACATTTATTTGATACTTTAGTTACTAGTTACTTGCAGATTACATGCTGCATCAGAGGCAAAGAAGCACACCTATAAATTAATACATTTTATTGGCAATCAGATAAAAGAAAATACACTCCGACAGTCAGAAAATCAGAAAAATGCTGATTGAAAAATCGACCTGGGTCGTATAATTTACTTTTACTTACCTTCTATAATTAATTACATTCATTATCAGCTACATATCAACTATTTGTTTGGGTGTAGTCATATTTTTACACCAAAACTCAAGTATGACTTTTCGGTGCTTCTTACAATGCTGGAAATGGAATATACTATTCATAACTATGTTTTCATTAGTGTATCATCACCTAAAATATGAATCCTTTGGCCATATTTTCATCATTGTATTCTTCCATTTGAAGTTTGACTTGTGCTCTTAGTTATCTTGTTGTGCCCTCCTCTTTTGCAATAGTTTTATTGTTATGGTTTACACAAAAAAGACCCAAACGCAAGACACAGAGGCAGGCAGGTTAAAAAAATAAGCAAGCTTGAATAACAGAGCTAAAGTCCTAAAATCCAAAATCCACAATGCAAGCAAATAAAAGGCAGGTGACAAAAAAACTGGCAACAAAAAGGAAGGCAAATAGGAAGGCAGGAGAATCCAAGAAAACTGAAGAGCTATACAAAAACTAAGAACAAACCAGATAGCCCCCGAAGAACAGACACAGGAACCCATGAGAGGCAGACTAACCAACAAAAACTGGAAGAAAAAAAACACAAACTCAATTACATAGGGGCTGATTAACTAAGGAAACACACGTGAGCAGGAAAAAGAGCAGGAAAAAAGACAAAGACAGGAAGTGGAAAGTAAAACTTGACCCAGGGACATAATTTACAAAATAAAACATGAATACTAAACCAAAAACCCAAACCATGATATTAATGGCACCTAACTGGAAAATTAGCTGCGCCAACAGTTTATCTCGATGACCCGACTCCTAATATTCACAATGCAGCGGTGGATGGAAATGGTATTGTTTGCATTTTCTTATGCAAATTTTCTTAAAATCAGGATACATTTATGGTACAGAAGCACGAAGCATGGAAACCTGGCAAGTGGGAACCATGCTTTTTGCCAGTATATGGCGCTGTTAACTTAAAATATGTTTCATGTGTTTTTATTTGAACAGACAATGTACAAAGAAACTTGATATAAACGAGGAAGAGAGAGATAGTTAGAGAAGACATTATACTGCAGTACAAAATATGAAGGTAGACAATAAAAATATACAAACACAATCATCCCCACATCCCAAAATGAAAAAAAATAAATTTGAAGGTCGCTTTTATAAAATGGTTTAAGTGGTCCTAGAATTGAGCCTTGTGGCACTCCAGCCCAGTCACCACGATATAATGTTAGCAATTGACTTTTCTGTAAACCGCAGATACATCCAAGATTGACATTAGTACCAGATGTGGCATATCACATTCACAATATGTGCTTATTAGCTGACTTTCACATCAGGAGGTGGATGGGAGGTAGGTTGCATTATTAGAAGCCAACAAGGCTGCCAAACAGGCAACTGCAGTTTGAGTCTTTACAACACATCACAATATCTGTCATTTCTTTGAGAAATAACTGAATAACTTCCACACACATTTTTCCAAAGTAGAAAAAACATTAAACTTCAACCTTCCCCTGTTTCTGCATTGCTAGTCACTCCTGTGTTGCCGGTAATTGCTGTTGTTTAATCTTGTAAAAATCACTAGGGGTTGAAATTCAAATAGCAAGTGCATAAGATATTAATTCATGTAGTAGAACAGCAACTATCCCAGTCATGACGGATATTAGCTCAGTTTTTAAATCTTTGGATAAATACTTTTTTCAAGTCCAAACTCTGTCTCAAAGGATAATTCTAAGTGCTATATCATAGGCAACTGGACTTGTTTCAGATGACTGAGAATCTTCACCAACATCTTAAAGGATAAATTCAACCAAAAATGAAAATTCAGTCATTATCTACTCAAGTTTCATAGTCCACAAAAAAATTCTTGAGCTTCACAGCCAAACAGCCTTGCAGCATTCTCCTAAACAACTGAAGTAGCGGGGAACTTATTTTAGAACAACAGAAAAAAACATTAAATGGCTCCATAAAGCTCACCTGCTGTAATCCAAGTTCCTGGAGCTGGATTTGGTATCTTGGGGCCTCTGTAGAGTCTTGGATAACACCAGATGAGCTGTATGGAGCCATTTTATGTTTTTAGTCCCCATCTACTTCAGTTGTTTAGGAGAATGATGCAACATTGTTTTGCTGTGAAGCTCCAAAAATGTTTTGTGGGTTACGAAACTTCACCCGACATTCAATCAGCATGTGGTTGAGTAGATCGTGACTGAATTTTCAGTTTTGTTTGAACCGACCCTTTAACTTTTTGATATTGCCTCATTCCCAGTAATGTTTTTTGGAGAAAACAACATCAGCCCAACAGTTGCGCATACAGGGATGTCAGTCAGTAAGTCACATTCACTCTCCTCGGCCGCCGCCTCCGCAGGCTGACAAAAATACACACAGGAGACAAAACAGAAATCCATTAAATACTTGATGCAGCCATGAATAAAGTCAGTACCTCTGCAGCTTTGAAACGTCCCCGTGGACTCATCAAACCACTGACCCAGATGGCTACCAGGTTGTGGAGAGCATGCAGATATTTTGTGAAACTGTCAGCAGCAGTGTGGGCTTCCCACTTCGTTCATACAAAGACACACTTTAGGTGAGTTGTTTTTGCTGTGGAAATCTGTGCCAAGAGCAGCTACATGGGTACTGTGTGACCCAAGTCCAGGTCCAGAGGGAGAGAGGAGCATGACTGAAGCCAAGCGTGCAGAGAGCAGCCTGGGCTGTGCGCAAGAACAACCTCTGCATGTGGAATGAGTTCCAGGCAGGAGGCAGAGAGGCGAGGAGAGGAGGAGGAAGCACTAGCGCAAGTGCAGCAGGCTTCCCAGTGCTGGAATGTTAACAGCACACCAGGTTTTGTGTGTGCTCACATGTTGTGTGCATGAGTGTTCATGTGTGCGTGTTATCTGGTAGATGGTAGGGCATAATCGGCGTGCGCACGAGGGAGGATGGGGCTGCGAGACACTGATTGGTTGAGCTCCCTTGTAGGGTGTGGCCAGAATATGAATGACTGCCCCTGCCTTTCGCGCTGCCAGGTTTTGGGGACAGTTACTGTGGAGGGATGGGGTGTTTGAGATTGTGCGTGCGGATGAGAGAGCATCGGAGCTTGTGAGAGAAGGGAGGAAAGAAAAGGGGGAGGGAGAAAGAGAACAGGAGCATGTGAGAAAGAGGGAGGGAGCTTCAGGCAGCCAGACTGGACTACCGCTCACACACTGCAGTCTTTCTTTTCTTCTCTGAGGAAACTGTCTTTCTCTTCTCCCTGCCCATCTCTCCTTCTTGCTCTTTCTTCTCTTGCTGCTTGGCCATGACCCCGGCGGACACCTTGATCTCCCTGCCCACCTAGAGAAGAGGATAGAAATGCTGTAGCGGAGGAGGGAGAGAGACGAGAAGAGGGGACACCGCACACTTTGCCTCACTGATGAGAGTCTGGAAATTAATTAACCGCCGTCAGCACAGAAGGGGGAGCGCAGAGAGGGGCTTAGAGTGAGGTGCGGGGAGAAAATAAGAGGGAGTTAAAGAGGGCGAATCGCTAAATGTGTGAAGAGCAGGCTGTTGAGGGAGGCAGAGTAACCCCCGGACACTGAGAGACAAAAGACACAAGTTAGAGGAGGCAGGAATTCAAAAGGGATATCAATTCAAGAAGCCAAAGAATGGTCCACTCACATGCGTTATTCATCCTTTCATGCTTCTTTTCGACCTTCTTCTCACATTCATAACACCATTCTTCCCTCTCATCTCCTCGTCTTGTTTAGTTCTTTTAATGCATGTCAGCAAAAGCACATCGACAGCCACAACCACATGCTGAACACTCATCCACCACTTAGACAACAGCGCTGCATTCCATTCTCAGAGGATGTGTAATCTGTTACTGAGTAAAACAAGTTGATTGGCTGAAGCAGGGGTGCCATTACCTCCCAGCCGAGAGCACCTGCTCAGGAATTTCTCATGAGACCAGGTAGGACGTTTCTGGATCATTTTGTCAACCCCGAGCAGCTGGAGCGGTCGAGTCGAAACCCTTCAGTCGTTTTCCTTGATTGAACTGTTACGAGATGAAACTGCAAACCAGCTTATCTCTCAGAGCATGACACCTGCGTTTGAGCGATTACAGAGAGGGAAACAGGGATGCGCAGATGTGTGTGTGTGTGTTGGGATTATGTCCTGAATACACAGAATTACACAGGTGTTGCAGCAGGATTATGCAAAGTCTCCTGCTGAAATTAGAGGCACTATAGGATTAAAGAGAAGAACTTCAGTCAAGTGAATGGCAGCACGTTCTCTTCCACAGATTAAGTCAGATCAAGTGTGATCACACTTTGGGGGACAATTAAATCAGCCCTCCCAGGGTTTGATAGGGGTCATAATTATTTGGAGCTGAACTGGGGACAGGTTGAAACAGCTGAAATCCATCTCTCAGCCCTCAGTGGAATAACTTGGGGACTTTACTCAGACCTGAAGTACACAGAGTGACTATTAAAGACTCATAAAGGCTTCCATAATGAGACGCTCGAGCACAGATGAGACTCCATACCGGCGCAGTCCATCTCTGGACAGCAAACCCGACACGCCACCGTTCACTTCTGGGTTTCACCGCTTCAGTGGGGAGTTTGAGTACAAGCGGCCGCCGTTTGCATTTGGCTTCCACACGACAAAGGGGCCGCAGACGTCCAAGGGGCGCTACGCCCAGGGGAAGAAGTATGTGGTGTTTTACCTGGACCTCTCCTTCATATTCCTCCTAGAACTGCGGCGCTGCAGGATGGCCGAGGGTTGCATGATGGCCCTGCGATATGGAATGGTGTTCTTCAACCTCCTTTTCTGGGTGAGTGCTTCATCTTCATTTTTTTTTCCTATCTCTGAGTGTGTGAGTGTGTGTGTGTGTGAGTTTGAGGGGATGTTTATTTAGCCTAAAGTGATGTTCTGCTGTCTTGATTTTTTTTTTTTCTCTGTTAGTCATATATTTTTCTTGGGTTGCTTAGAGGGAGCTCTGTTTTGTGTGTCTGTGCAACCAGAGTGACGTGAGAGGAGTGAGGAGGGGGGAGTGTGAGAGACAGATCATGCATTTAGATCATGTGTACAAAGCCCACTGTGTGGGTGAGGCGAGTTTTTTCTGTTGCCTATACAGTACTTTAAGTGTGGGTGTACACTGCATTGTTTGCTGTGTTAAGCTTTGGCATATTTTGAGCTTGCATTGTGTGTACACTAGTTAATCACAGTGTTACCGTTGTGCTGTAATTCTTCATCTACCTCTGCTCACTCTCCTCTCAGCCCATCAAAGCATCTGCTGTCAATCTGCTCGATCTGGCCGATCGTATCTGTTTGCCGTGGGGATGTTTGAGCTTTGGTGTCTGTCTGCCGCTGTCAATCCTGCTCCGATAGCCCCACAACAGATCACTTTCATTCTCCCTGTGAAGCCTGTCATGTACCACAGTTGCGTTTCACGTTCAAAGATCTCAATCTGTGCTTCATCTGTGTTTTCTTCTGCTGCAGACTCCCTTTGTGCAATCCTTTGCAACTTGTCTCAGAGTTTTGAAGGGGACTGGCCTCTGTGGTTACCTTGCTGGGATTACTTTTATTTTTCATACTACTGTTCTTATTGGTAATGGAATGAGATGAGGCCTTGAACTATGAAATGCAATCTAGCCGCCAAGATGCAATCTCCCTTGGGGAATGAGTGACCTCTTCACCTCTACATCTTTTGTCAGCTATAAACTGCTGTCAGAGGGGCTGCAGCGCTTATTATTAGCGCACTCTGCGTGTGTGTGTGTGTGTGTGTGTGCCGCTGGGGATAAATAATGACCACATGACCACGACGAGCCTTCTCCTGTTCAGAAGCCAATCGTGTTATGATCCTCCAGGTGAGAACAGAGGAGCTCTTCCAATATAAAGTCTGCCTTTGAAAATAACACCGATGAGTTTTAGGAGCAGCTGATGGCTAATGTCAGACCTCAATGTCTCAACAATTTCAGTAGCAATTTACCAGCTGTTGAGCATGTCGACTGGTTCATCCAAAGACAGGTTTTGCACATCTTATGCGAAAATGAGACTTTTAAGAGGGTGACTTCATCGGTGTTGAATATGCCCTTCATATTCTGTAGACAAAGTGACACAGCAAGTGCAGACCTGTCAACCTTGAAGAAAGTTTTTGAGTACTACCTAACGCCTAAAAATGCTGTGCGTGTGGCCAAAAAACAGTATTTTTTCATTGGTTCTTTTTCAGGACATTAATAAATACCCATTCCTCTGGTTACTTAATTCAATTTTCCACACACACTCACACACCAGTCCATTTGCCTTAGCAAAGGAGTTCAAAGAACAGTCTTCACTTGAGGAAACTGCCAGCCGGAGTGAGGAAGAAGGACGAGAAGGATAAAATCAATGTCAATTAGCATACTGCTGCAGCTATTCGTTTTCAGACACGAGTAGGGTTGCAAGATTGGTCACATTCTCAAGGCGCCACAAGCTTTTGGAGCGACAAAACGTACCAGTGGACTTTGAACTAAAAATGCATACAGGTTGGCAGTCTACAAATGAAAGTTTCTTGTCTTGAACTTTCACAGATTATTATCATATAGATTATTTATATCACATCATTCCCAGCTCCACAAGCTGTCTTGTGATGTTACGTGTTAATAGGCTCATATGAATAGCAAGTTGTGCACTGTGCAGCATGATAAACAGGTTTCATGATTGGCTGTTTTTCAAGGTTCATCAAGATAGTGTTGTAGTTTGACGTCAGCAGAAACAAATTTGGATTTTTGTCATTTACACCTTTTTACATTCACCTTTTACTGGAGAAGTATGCACGGAAACACAGAAAATTTCATCAGAGATATATCCCTCTATATCTACCATACGTGAAAACAACTCTTCCAGCCATGGATCATTTAAAGGAACTTGGGGCAGGACTTGTGAAAAAATAAACATGCATTTTAAGTTTTTTAATGCTAATGGGTGATGAAGCGTTCAAAACCAAAAAGAATGAGCCCACCCACGTATTTCTCTATTGCCTTGAACAGGCTGTGTGCTGCATAATGTACTGCAATTCGTGGTCCGAATTTCCCGCGCAGTCCTGCGGACGTGACGTTAGGTGACGCTGAATGCGCGTCCTCGGCGGCTTTCGACTTGGTTATGGGAAGAAGACAAGCGTGGTGGACCCAAACTAGTGTTTGGGTAGTAATGGATTCTGCTACAGCCAGCAAACGACCCACCATCACACAAAGTCCACTAAAAAGTCATACTAAGAAGAAAACGAAGGTTTTATCAGCGGCATGTCGTGAGTCGAAACGAAATTAAGACCAAAGCCGGGCTGGCACCCGGATAAACATTGGATACGCGTTCGACTAATGGAGGCAGCTTCAACTTGAATTGGGACTGAAAACAGATGCTGACATGGCTCATTTCGTAGTAACCAGGTGAGAAAACATTACAGGTCATGTTTAGAGCTTGATTTGAAATCATATGAGATCACCGAGGACTCAGAGTGACCTAACGTGCAAAGTAGCGTTAGCTGCAAACATGTAACTTAGTCCACCGCTGTGTAACACTGAATAGTTACAGACTGCGCATTTTCCACGGTCCTTTAGTCTGAAACCGAATAGTTAGAAATATGACCCTTTATATATGGGACCTGCGCCTGGCATGCGCGGAGGTCTTGCAGCAAACAGTCACGTGAACAGCGAGTAAAGAAATAAAATGATGTCACAGCATCAGCTGCACTGCTGTGAAGAGTTCATGCGCGCTCCCGCGCCGGCTTGGCTGATGGCTGCAGTTACCCTAATGGCCGCAGCGGCCGTCGTGTCACTATTGAGTCTTATTTCTTGATCCTGCCCCAAGTTCCTTTAAGGAAAAATCAGGATACAGTATTGGGGCCCCATTCATTCCAATGAAAGCAGCTCAGTGGAACATGAAATAAAAAAAGTTCAACTTCCCTCGTATAAAATTGCCGCATCGCTTCCACATTGTGCAGCCCATAGAGTGTGCACACTAAAGACTTCTGCGCATGATGTTGTAATTACAGTTTGGCCACTATGTCAAACAGGCTACAAAGTCCAGTGTTGTTCCTGTGTGCTTGGTTGCAGCCTTAATATATCTGGTCAAATCCAAGCCCACAGGAAAAACCAAAAATTTCTCTTGCATGCATGAAGTTAAGTCTCTTTCCACAGGCAACAAGAGAAAACTGCCTGAGCAGCGGGTAGTTATAGTGTGTGCAGCTGTGGCTGAAACGAAAAAAAGAAAAAAAAGTTTCACTCAGAGAAACCCAGACAGGCAAGTGTCAGGACAAAGACAGCACAGCACGGTACAAGCCTGACTGTTTAACTGATAGATAATCTCTGCAATGCAGAGCGAAAATAAATAACATCATACCACCGTGGCAATAAGCGTTAAAAAAAAACATCCACTTGCTAGTTAAACAGTTCTAACAGAATCAGTTTATCTGCCAAGTGCACTAAATGTACAGGAAGTTATTATGTGCAGATACAAACTGACAACTAGATTGGAAAGTGACAAACCACACACACACACAGAAAATCTTCATGTGGTAATATATATGTTGACTTATATAAACCTCAACACTGCCAACTTAACGCCGTCAAATTCACACAATTACGTTGTGAAGGTGGAGGAAAAATAAGACTCCACATGCTGTGTGAGAAGACGGTGCAGCACGAGACAGAAGAAGCCAACACATATCAGTCTGCAAATATACTGTACAACTTGTACTGATATGAAATATTTAATGTCTGTTGGCTTAAAATGTGATGCTGAAGAGCTTGTATCTTAGCTGAGCTGCTGTCATATTCACAGCAGTTACAGTGGATTACAGCGACAACTCAAATGAAAAATATCAGTATGCTCCAAATGCCCATATTTTCAACAAAATACATGACCTAATCATCTGAATACATGTTGGGAATGTACAGTTATGCAAACTATGAATATGTTGAAACTTTACATTTCTTTATGTTGAAACTTTACTTTTATTGAGGTTCAATTTGCAACTTCATGTTGTGACGAAGCTGTTGTCCTAAAACTAACCAGACCATCAGCACTGAGGTCTGGTTTTAGGAACAAAAAAAACACAAGATCATGGTTTGACGGCTCTGGTTCTGTCTCCTCAAACACAGCTGGAGAATGTTTGGACGTCTCATCAAATATATCCAATGGTTTCACTCTTACAAATGTTGAAACACCATCTAGAGCAGCGGCCTCTGGCTAAGCAGTTGTCACACCCGGCTGACCACCATCACCCCTCCACCTCAAACCCAATTGCCAGATTGAATGTTAGCCAAGTAGGTTTCTGCAAAACCACAGAGAAGTTAAAACTCAGTTAAAAAACGGTTTTGGTTCAATTTTCTATTTCTCTCTTGTCACAGTGCTGTGCTTATGCTCTGTTTAGGTTTATGCATAAAAACCACTAGGTCAGGGTTAAGTATTGATCATGGTTTGGCTTAAAGTACCTGTTTTGGTTGCCACGATCACAGATGGAGATGGTCCGCCTAGAAAACAGCTTGAAATGTTCCCATGTCACCTACATAATATCTAGTGGTATGACTCGAACTGCGGTCGGCCATTTGGCAGCCATGTTGGCTTGCAATAATGCCACCACTGTCCCCTCCACCTCCTGATGTGTAAGGTGGCTAATAAGCATATAATGTGAACGTGAATTGCCATGTTTTCTGCAAATGTCAGCATGGACATAATTGTGGTTTGCAGAAACACTAACTGCTCCTACGTCAGCTCATATACATGTAGCAATGATACGTGATGATTTCAAAATAAAGGCTCCGAGGTCAAATTAGCAGTAATACGATATATGCAACACCTGGTTAGACTTTCAAAATATAGCTTGCTGACAAGCACTTCAAATATTATGACATATGACTTTTGGACTTGTTATTAACGTCGTCAAATGCTCACAGTTTGGTTAGGCTTAGGATAAGATCATACTTTGGACTAAAATAAATACTTTCTTCTAACGAATGTAAGTGATGTAACTACGTCACTCACGTAACGTAAATTACGTAAGTTACGTCATTAACTCACTTATGTAACGTAACTTAAAACCAAATCACTCTTGACTCTTCGTCACAAACAGGACCCAAATCCCGTTTTCTGGAGGGAAAGTCTGTTGTATGAATGATTTATTCTTTTTCTCTACCGCACTAGAGGGGCGCTCTAACCGGTGATGCTAGAGCGGTACCAACACCATCAAAGTTAGAAGCGTAGGGCCACTGACCATGCTGGTCGTACAATGCCACCATTTTATTCTGGCGACTGGGCTGAAATACAACAGAAAACTGATAAAGTGTTATCAGCGTGTTATCAAGCACCAGTGTGCTCGTTTAAATCTATTCGTGAGGTCACCGATGGAGTTAACTCAAACTGGATGAAATGAAAAGGATAAATTGCAGGCCATGTGGAAGATGAACTGTCTCCCAGCGAAATGGTGTCAGGTCAGATTGATACTTGGGTTTAGGATTGAAGACAGACCTCCTTGCTCTGTTTTTTCCTCCAAGCTTGGCATCACGCTGCTCCCTCGTGGTGGGCAGCAAACTGCCCATCACTGGAGCTGTGCTGTCCTGAGAGCAGCAGGAGGTGGAGGAAAACCAAATTGTGGTAGAAGAGGTCAGGATGCTGTTTGTTACTGTGGCTGGTAAACTGAGACCAGAAGGTGCAACACTCAGCTGAGTTGATTCCTTAATAAATGATTAGTGTTGATTAAGTTAACACCAATAACTGCATTCACAATTAATCTAACATGGGAGTCAAGCCAGCATTTTGTCAGCAGCAGTAATTGCAACTACAGTAACACCTTGCTCTCCAGGTGGGAAAGTGCCAATTATCTGCTACCTCTGGAACCTGCAGAGTTAAATATGGTCAAACCAGCGTGTAAAAAGCAATAAAAAATAATTTATTGACGAATAAGGGAAGAAATTAAACTCGAAACAAAACATGAATCTTTCAAAGTGCAAGTTGTTTTCAGAAGATGTCATAAAAATGACAAAAAAGGACCCTGAATAAAGTTAAGTTTGTTGTTCAGTGAATCAGAAGGTTTTTTATGCATTTTACTACTAATTTGCATTCCACTATGTGGGATGTTTTTGCTACTTGTGTTTCTTGTTGGCTATATATTTTGTTTTCACTCTGACCGAGAAATTCAGTCAATCAATCTTTTGTTCAGATTCACATAAAAAGCACCAAATAAGATACTAATCTCAAACATCCTTCTGGGTGGAACTAGGTATTAAACGAAAAAGTGTCAAGAAATGAATCCAAAAACAAATGAATGATGGTTTGATTCCAGGATTAGAGGTTGTGGTAAAATAGAGTGGCAAAAATAGACAAAGTTTTGCTTTCAGTTGGCAAACAGGCTCATGTCACTGCAGTCAGAAATGTCAGGATTTTCTGGGACAAACTGTCTGCTCATGCTGGTGTCAGACTCATTTGCTCCCAAGGCGACTGCTGGAGATCACGGAGTCAAAGAGTGGCGGGTTAGTGAAAACGGTTGTTATGATTGAGGTCAACGCGGCCGGTCTGCAGCCACTGAAGGAGCTGAATGATGGGAAGAAGTGAGGCTGACAGTATCCACTGGTTCAAAACTGTGAATGGACTGTGAATCAACCTGAAGGTTCACTGTTGATTTTCTGCATGTTGAGCTCTAATTATAAACTTTAAAACAACTTTCTTAAACTTGACAAGCTTTAAATTATTTCTCAAAACTAAAATAGTTTATGTCACTTATTTCAAGCAGTGACTTTAATTGATAATGACCTTGTCTGAAACACTTTAAGGCAGATTGTTCCATTTTTTTTTTTTTTTTTTCAGTTTAAAGCTCTTTTTCCTTAAGAGCAGCGGGGTGTTTAGACCTAGTTTCAATCTCTTTTTATGTCCCCAAGCATCCGAGTTATGTTTGCTGCTGCAGACACTTCTCATCTCTGTTTACATTTAACAAGGACCTCTCGCAGTGTTGACAGCTCAGACAGTGCTCCTGGTGATATACCGTGAAAAGAAAAAGGGGAGAAAACAAAAAAAGATGAAGTGCTAATATGCGGCAGAATCCCTCTAAGTAGTTTTAAAAAGGGAAAAGTTAAGGCATAGTGGGTTTGTGCTGAAAATCTGCTTCTGTAAACGTAAACAACATAGTAACCTTCAGTTTTTAGCCGTCACTTTGGTACTGATAGCAGAGTTTTGCTTTATAAACCTGATAGGGCCTCAAAAGTAATTTTAAAATAAATTATACTGTAAAAGACACGGGTAACCAATGCAAAGAGGCTAAAATAGGTGTGATGTTGTCAAATTTTTTTGAGAGTTGAGCTGCAGCATTTTAGCATTTTTAGCACGAGTTAGAGGCAATGGAGGGACTGAGGGGTCAGTCTATATAATGACATCATAGTAACTGATTCGCAACATTCATGTTTTTTGTATTAATTTGAATGGCCAGGATAACATGTGTCAGATTGTAATTAACATTGATTTAAAACGATTAAAAAATGGTTTGCACTACAGCAGACTGCAAACTTGAACACCAACATATTATAGGTCAAAGCAGCCACATCAATCACAGTCAACAACAGCAAGGAGATGAAAAGGGAGAGAAACTCCCCAGACTCCCTTGTAAAATCGCTCAAGTTTATGAGTTGTTGAGTTAAAAGAAACTTCATAAACTTTGTTAAGCGCTGTTTCTGGCAAGTTCTTAATTGCTTGGGGCTTCTTGTAAATTCAAAATTTTTTTATAGCCTCGTTTCAGGCGACATTTTTATCGACACGTTCCTTTCCTCATATTTGTTTATGAAAGGCTTCTGTTCGCGCTGCTATTCGCAGCGTAAGTGCAGTCTCATCAGCAGAAAATCAGTGGGACCTGCCTCGTTTGATCACAATATTATCAGGCCTGCCAATTATTTGGGGTGTCAATTATTATTTCAGGGGGTGCTGCAGCCCCCTCAGCACCCCTAGTTCCAGTATCCCACGACTTTCTCCAAATCAGTGACAGGAACTATTTTATTGTGGCAATTTTATGTAGTTGATAAAAAGAGGATTGGACAACTATTTCTACATGGAAGTCTAAAGATATGAGTCACATAAAACACCAAGATTTCAGGCTTAGCGCAATAGGTTGGTGTAAATTAGGACCAAATTAGACAAGTAAGAATTGAAACTAATGTCGCCCCATATACACAGGCTGCAATATTCCACACTATTAATGGTAGATTAAGTAGTGCCATTAAAGTTGTTACTACACATTTTTTTCTCTGTTTCTTTCTCTCAGAACAAGCGTGGAACAAAGCCATTAGTCTCAATGCTGATTTCAATGACTCCGTGTCATTCAAAGGTGAATCAACGTGCACATTGTCATGGAAACAGATCTTTTTCGAAGCACTGCATGAAGGTCTACATTTGTGCGCTCTCACACTTTATGTCACACACTTAAGTGCAAATAAAGTCAACAGGAGCTAGCACATCTCACTCAAACCGGGTTCCACTCGGAGCTACAGTCAGATACTTGTGTGTTAATACCCGTGACTGTAAGTGTGAAATAAGCTCAAGAATCTGACCTCGTACATCAACAGCTGTGTGGGTGAGAGATGCCTGGGTATCACTTCTTCCCAGACAAAGCTTTAGGAAGAAAAAGAGAGAAAAAAGAAAAGGCAGAGACGGATTTGTGTGCTTCAGGACAAATGCTGATTATCCCCTAAACGTAGCAGCAATGACTCCAGCATAAAATTGCAACAGTGGGCAACTAAAAAATATGTGATGATGCACAACACTAATCGTCTTCAGCAGCGGAAACCACCACAGCGCCTCACAGCTACAAAATACCAAAAATAAGACTTCTAATTTACAGCCACTATTTAATTAATCTAGTTAGCACGAACATGTCTTTTCCACACCGTGGGGGGAGGAGAGGGGGGAGGGGATGAATCACATGTAGCAGCGGGTGAACCTGGGACAGAGAGGAGAACATAGGAAGACAGACTGAAGACGTGTCTTCTGAGATTGTGTTTACTTTTCATCGTAATGTAGGTCAGAGCCCAACGGAGGATCCATAGATTGCCATGAATGGGTTGCTTCTGTCTGCACTGATTTAGTCAGCTCAATAGGAATCAGCTTTTCCACTGATTTGAGATCTTACAGCACCGCCCCACCCAGCCCATGCTGCCACACAGTCCATCGATTCACAGCAGGGCGGGGGGGGGGGAGCGGCGTGCACAGCATGAGCGGTCCAGATAACAGGCCTGCAGTTTGGCATGTTTGTCTCTGTCACATCCATCTTCGATTGTGGGGAAACCTCTGGAAATGAAAAAGAAGGGACACTGGGGATGTCTTCATTTTTCTTCTTTCCTATAGACATATTTCTGCTTCTAGGCATCATCAGCAGTTTTCATAGCTCTGTCACATGTATCATGCTAGTGCTGGGGTATATAGTGCTGAATAAATTAGAATATTTGCATTTAAAAGCATTCATAAGTTTACTTTTTGACAGATTTTGTTGAAAATATCCCTTAATAAATCTCTGCAGGGTTTTTTTATTGGCTCAGAAAGAGGCTTAGGTGGTGCCTCAGTGAGTCTGCTCTGGCTTTATCATCGCTGCCAGTTTAATACTCAAACCCCTTTGATTCCACTCTTCAGCTTTTATAGACACGGGATTTTGGCATTGCCACAACACTGACCTACTTGAAGCATTCTTTAGCTGTTTAAAATCCAATTTTCTTCATGTTTCCATGGTTATGAAAAGCAACGGCCAGATGAATTTGTCTGCATCATGTCATGACTTCATTTGTTCTCAGCAGTGATATTTATAAGTGAGCTGTGAACAGTTTGTTTTTTTTATCTCGTGGAGGGATTGGCACAAGTTGTTCCTGTTAATGTAAGTTTTTTAGATTGAATAAGGCGTGACAAGGCTGTGACAAATAAGATATTCGTTTCCTTGACCTCTTTAGAATTATGATAGAAGCAGAAAATGGTCTTTCTTGCAACTGAAATATGCCTATAAAGGCAAACCATGCACTGCTGTTCTGTCTTCCTTATATGTCCTTGTGATGTGTTAAAACAGATATAAATTATATATAAGCAGTGAAATAAGTTAATGAAACTTCAGATCAAATTGCTTTTGTTTTCATCTTCTGCTGCTGCTCGGCTATAAGCGGCTATATGGGTTTTCATCCTGTGATGTGAAAGCTGTTTTAAAAAATTCATGTCAGTGAATCCAGGAAAGCCCCTTGATATTAGAAAGTGTGTCAGTAAGTGGAATCCATTCAGTTAATAAACGTGATGCAAAGCTGATATCAGGTCTGTTTTTCTCCTGCATGTTTACACTCGACTTTGATTTAAGGTCGACTCACTTTCCAAGGGCTGAACAATGCCGCAGACCGTATTGATGTAGATGATGACATGACGTGTGCCCTTTGTGGGCAGCCAACTTACCTCACATCACAGCTTATTCTAATCGCCCTCTCAAAAAGCCTCTTTTTAAACACATTTCCCATTTCCACAGGTTATTGAAAGTCACTTTTAAAAATGATCCTGAGGCAATTTTATGATGATAAAACTCCCTGTGCTTCTGTCCTTATCACTTTATGGCACACATGCAGTATTAATGTCTATGCTTCAGAGACTTAAATGGTAAATGCAAACATAAAAGTACAAACTATAAATATACTCTGTTTTAGAGAGCTTTACATTGATTAAATTTGAGGTGCTTGTGCATGTAGTGAGTTTAGTTGGCAGGATTAAGAATGACAAAAAAATACAACCCAATTGTCACAATGAATGTTAGCCAAGTATATTTCTGCAAAACCAAAGATAAGTTAAAACTTGATGTCTCCTGTTTCTTTAGGTTGAAATTTCTTTTTCTATTTTATCACAACGCTGCGCTGTTTAGGCACAAAAAACACTCGTTTAAGGTCAGGAATGATCCGTCAGTTTTGTTCGCCACGAAAACTGCTGGAAATACCCTCAACTCTCCTTAGAAAACATGCAGTTTGGACGCCACTTAAACGGCTAGAAATGTCTCAAGGTGTCAAGGAAAAAATGTCCAGTGGTGTGAATGTTTCGCAACCTTGTTTCAAGTAATAACGACCCCTTAATACAAATGATGGTCCCAGAGCAACGTTAACTATGACGTTCTAGAAACAACACCAACACAGCAAAATCATATTCATTATATTCTGCCACATATTTCTGGTCTCCATATTCTTATCATAGGCCCAGCTTTTAATTGACTACCAGCTTTTATTTGAGGGGATATGGTATTTACCATACAGGCATGAGAGTGGCATCAGTCTTCTCATCTTAAGATGCACAGAAACCTTGCACACCGAGTCCAATGTGTTTATTTTTCTATTCATTGTGAAAACACTTAGCATGAAACAAAATGGAGTTGTCAAGCAGATATTGGTCAAGATCACGGTCATTCGTTGTGCATTAGTCTGTTTTTAATCACACCTCATCACATTGCTTTATCACACTATGGTGGCTCTGAATAGTCAAACAATCCTTTAAATGTCAGTGTGTAATCATGACTGACATGAGGTCGTATTTATTTTTTAACCCTGTCCCTTTCAGACAAAAGAGAACTGACTCAGTGTGCAATATTGAACTCTTCCCCTGGATGTAAACAGCCCCACACTTATGTTTACAACTATTCTGTAGAACCGTTATATTGCTTGTTACATGTTTATGTTTACTCACTGAATCACACAGTTAAGAGAAGACTCACAGTCAACCACACTTTACTCGTGAGGAAGAGCTCTCAGTTCTCTGCAACACTTTTCCGGATTAGCCCCAGGACAGAGTGGAAGTACTTATTGAGGGATGCGCTCCCTATTCTGACATTGAATTATTTCCTGCACTGCATCAGTCAGGCGTGACATCAGTGAGGCTGCTCTCTGAACAAAGATGACCTTGTCTTTTCATGGCAACGAAGGACATCTCTTTAAACAGGTATTAATGTATATATTTAAATTTGATATATAAATGCTTTTATTTAGGATAAAAGCTGATGCACTTGCCAGTGGTTTAGGGAAAATACTTTCTGTACTTCAAAAGGCCTCTGCAAGTCTGCTGAAATTAATAAATATTGAGTAATCACAGTTGACAGATCTGAATCATGAACATTAATAAATATTCATAAAGGACACTTGAGGGCTGATGTGTCAAAGCGATGTGCAGCACAGTGTAAAAACAGCACGAAGCTGCACTGTTGTGATAGGCTCGTCTCACACTGTAAAGGTGGGTCGTTCCTCTTTTTAGGTCACTTTGAAGTATGAACGGATTAAGACGTCACACGGCAGACATGGTACATGAGTGTCGGCCCACATGGGGAGGTTGGGGAATACGTTGATTTGAATAACTATCCATTATCCAAGTCGAGAGGCTGCGAATATAATCCCACCGATCCTACCACTTTGTTTTACTCAGCTGACCATGTGCAGCAGCTTGAGGCGGTAATGAAAGGTAGAGGGGGTCTCACTGGGAATCCGGCTTGGAAAATGATAGAGTGCGGACCATGTGTAAGACAAGGACGAATCTAAGATGTGCATATGGAGAGATTGTGTGTGTTAGTATACAGCAGTGGGCTGTTAACCCCCGCATGAGCAGGAGACCTCTGTCGGTCTATCGCATTACAGATGGAGACCAGATGGAGGCAACAAGCTCTAACACCCCACTGACTCAGCCGACGTAGAGAGGAAAAAAGCAGCTCGATACACCTAATTGACAGCGTGGTGTCATGAAAGGAGCTTTAGATTAGGGTGCAGCAGAGTCCCAAGTGGAATGCATAAGCAGCAAAGTGACACTGATCAGAGCCGAGCGGATCCTGCTGCGGTTACACAGGAGATGCTGAAGGGACCGGGCAGGAACAAAACTTCTTGTTCTTTGAAGCAAATAAAAACAAAGTCGATGTTAATTATCAATAGCTCTCAGGGCACGGTAGAAAAAGGCGAGATACCTTGGGATGCTGTTTTGTTTTGGAGAACAATCAAAAAGAGGCTCCTTTTACTGTTTCACTCATGTGTGATCATTTCTAAAGATGTTCTCTATTCTCAGTGAGTCATTTTCAGAGAAGAATCAGAAAAGACGTCAGGATGGAGGGGGCGCATACAAGCCTTCAGTAACAAGTCATTTATGCCAAAGAAGTAGCGCTGGTGTATAAGTAATGTCAATTTGAGGAGAGACAGAATTTCTTTCTGATATGGTTGTGATGTTCCCACGCACTTGGTCGTCTCTCTCTCTCTCTCTCTCTGTAAAAGTGCCTTTCTATTGCTATTCTGCTTCGTCTCCACGGTCTCTATTACATCTGTGGAGGAGCTGTGCTCTCCTCACTGTCAGGAAATATTTCAGGTTATAAGGCTTATTCAGTGTGAGAAAGGGCAGAGCAAGTTGAACTTCTATATAGTACGTTTCATGCATGAAGAAAACATGATGTGCTTCACATAAAACATTTAAAATGCATAGGAATTGGTACAGCTATGTTTAAAAAGAGGGAAAAAAGAAAAAAAGCACAGAAAGGCTTAAAATGAATAAAAGAAGAAAATGATTTTTTTCTTTCAATTTCACAGTAAGTCGCTTCAAAATCCGCACATTTTGTCTTTGCCACATATGCGGTATATATTCTGTATCCGCCTGATCCAGTAATTCACTGAGGCCAGATCAAACAAATATTGGATTGCACGATGACGTTTTAATGGCTTTACTATTCCATCACACACTTACAATAAATAGCACATAATAATACAAAGCACAAACCTGCAGCGCTTATAAAAGTGCAAAGATTCAACATGAGAAACTCATTTTAGTACGAGTGCAAGAATGCATCACAGTACACAACAACACACTATACGTTTTTCTATTATAATGATGATTGACAATGATTATGCTTCAGTGATTAAAGGAACACCCCAGTGATTCAGCACTGCACTGCCATAAAATTGGGGATCTCAAAGGAGACAAACAAAACAATCGAGCAGGATCAAAGCAGCAAACCCTGTCCTTGTTATTTATTAATACTTTGCAAAAAGAAATACATTTTGTGAGAAACATAATGCCAGGAGATTTCACAACATTTTCAAGAAATTTATAATGAGTGTACCTGACAAGTTGCAAAGTGTAGACATGTTTTATTTTTTTTTCCCGTAATGTACTCTCGTTGGTATCAAAGTACGGCTAATGCTTTGGGTTTAATGTTTGGTTTGGTTATATTTAGGCAATCAAAATTATCTAGTCGAAGTGAGAAAAAGATAGTGGCCCTGGCTCCTTGCTGAAAAAGCTCAAAGTGACTTGAGGCATAAAGCTATGTGTTTACTTCATTAACATTTAAACAAATCTACAATCTTTCATTAACCTAAATTTAACCAAACCAGACACAGGATTCAGGGTGCAAACCAAGTATAAACCTACTGTGAGGTCAACCATTGGTTTGTGGACTAGTGTTTGAAGCCTCGAGTTTGGCATTTGACTATTATGACTTGCCATTTTGTTTTTTGCAGCCAGAAGTAACCATATTTGGGTCACAGGTAGCTCAGTTGGTAGAGCACACACTCCATGTACAGAGGCTGTGTCCTTGCGCAGTGGCCCAGGGTTCAAATCCAACCTGTGGCCCTTTACTGCATGTCACCAAAAAAGGGACAATATTTGGACTAGATGGTGAAGCTGCAGAGGATATCCCGATTGGATCTGAAAACCCAGGAACACACAGTGGTAGCAATTTGTCAATCACAAAGAGCCCCGCCCTAAAGCATATCCAACTTTTTGTCTATTTTACTGTAAATTAGACCACATTACTATGGATCAGCGTTGACTTAATATTTAGTAAACAAGCGTAGTATTAGTGTTTGATTCAAATTCATACCTGATTTATTTTTAATTGAGAAATTTTAACTTTGTTCCATATTCATTCTGATTATTATATTTTGCTATATTTTATACATTGTACTATTTGCCGTACTTTTGTACTTTTTTACTTACTTACCTTGTACTTTTACTTTAATTTATGTGTGTGAAATACTCGGATGCTGCTAAAATTTTGTTGTACACTTGTGCAATGACAATAAAAGGATTCTGATTCTGATTCTGATCTACCCAAGATCTCCCTATCTGTCAGTGTTTTGGTTCATTTTTTAAAGAGAAAGAAGAAGAAGCATCAAAGTATGGTTTACATTTACATTTTGTACTAACATGGCATTTGCAAGTGCCTTCATCATTTCAAGTGTTCATTTAAAAAATACACAATTTTAAACATTCTTCACTGAGTGATCATGTTTCTCTCAAAATGTATTTGATCATACTAATTAATCATACAAAAATGTGATTTATAGGAGAGAGGATTGAAGGAGCAGAGGCTGACATACTGAGCTTCATTCCCTGGTGGTCTCGATGCCGACACAACCAATAGCATTTCTTCAAACCGTCTCTAACTGGTAAAGCTCCGCAGGCTTTCTGCCACATATTTCTGGTCTCCAAGCCCGAAATAACCTCTGATGGCATTGCCAGGGTTATTTTCTCAGATGTGACAAAACTGCTCCAGAACATATTACACAACTGTTTTCACAGGCTGAGTTGTACTCTTGGTGTCAAGTAAACTGAACCTTTATGTGTGAAATCCCCATTTAAATAAACATAGCCAGTCCTGTAACAATCAATAGTTCTACACAAACCTCTGAATCCACTTAAAGACACCAAACAGATGCTATTTCTGAGCATACAAATCCCCTTTATAGTAGAAAACAGAGCAAAAGAACAAAATGTTGCATGTTGGTAGAGTTGGTGTGATTTCTAGCAATGACTCAGTGTTGTCAGTAAACTGAGTAAACCAACTTCTTCCTCCTTCAGAGCACATTTGGCACTGATACAGCACACGCCCCCACATCAACTTCACCACTGACAATCTTCTCACTATACTTACACACATACAACCTTCACATCACTCACTTAATGAATTCCACAACACTGTCATCTGTATGTCTTAACTATTCACACAACCATAAGTTTTTCCTGTCAGCAGAGACGCCACTTTCAAGAGGATACATCAGTTTAATTACATTATGCCAACAATCTTTACTTTTTAATGATGCCCAACACCTGCTTGCGATCATCATGTCCCTCCAAATCACAGTCAGTATGTGCGAAAAGGGTGATAGCTGCATGGTGTAGAGGCTTGACATCCCTGATTATCGTTTTGCATGAAGTGTTTGTAATTATGTGCCTTTCAATTTGGAGAAATAATAGCTGCTCAAGAAAAAAGTCTTTCAAAGGAGACATTTTAGACCTTGAGGTGTTTAAAATTGCTTTTCACAGTGACTTAACGTGTGTGATTTTTTTAATGAAGGAGCCGACACAAATTTCAATGCTTTATTGTTCCTTTTGTTTATGCTGCAAGTTCAGGCTCAGCTTTTAAACAGTACAGGGAATATTCAGTAAAAATCGCTGCCTTCTCCACCGCAGATGTTTCCCCCCTTTTTAATCAGAATTTCCACCTTCTTTTGCAAGTCCCTGGGAGTGTGTTTGCGTCACCAACTGACACTTATACAAGCATCAAGAACTCATGTTGTTGATTTTCATCCCAGCTTTATGTCAACAAGCTGTCAATCACATAATCAAATAAAAAATCACTTCATAGGAGTCAACGTTTTAAATATAACTAGCAAAGAGTAACTCCACTGACTCTCTTGCTTGGCCCTTCAGACCTTCATTCACACAAACACATAAAGGCTCAATCCCATGTCCTTACTCCTCGTTTTCGAGTGCCCCCTTCCTCCTCAGAACCGAGTCAAAAGGGGTAGTGGTTGAAATCTCCCCCTTTGAAATGGGACAACACTTTAAGACCCTCATACATCATCAGTAGTCGTCGATGGTATTTACGTAAACAGACGGGACCGTGCATTTCCAGATTCACATACGTGGGCTACTTGTATTGTCACTTCCATCATCTTTTCTCCGTTTTAACTCAGCTGACTTATGGTACATATAATTTTAATGTTAAACTTTAGATAAAGTAAAGTTTAATTAATGTGATGAGAAATAAAAACACGATGTGACACAGTTGACATGATGGACTGTAGTGCTGCTGTCATTCATGGGCTCTCAATATGTTCCTCTTAGAAAGTGGTAACTGGTACCAGTCTGGTCAGATATTAAGACTTACATCAAACCAGTTTGAAGATTTTCAATTTGGCCGAACCGTAGTTTGCAAAGATATTAGAGGAACGGTACCAGTGCAGTAGTGTTGGGCGATGTCTGCCGAATTGGCATATGATGATGTTTACAGTGAAACATTGTGATGGACGATGACATCAGAAAACTGTGTATAAAAACGGCATGACTGAGAGAAACAGCGGCCCACGGGAAAAGAAACACTGCTGCCACAAATTTAGAAAATAAGAAATGGGACATGGAGACATAATGTTGCAATGAGCAGCAACATGCTTCTTTTCATTTCCTCTCCCCACATGTCACAAACAACAACAATTCTTGCCTTATGGTAACTCTGAGGGGACACCCCACCTAATTGTGCTCTCTGGTGGGGAGCCTTTTGAATAACGACGTTACGATGGTCAGGGATTAGTAGTCCATGACTGCCAGCCATAAAGTGCAGCAACTCCGCTCTGGACTTCCAAATACATTCAAATTTAGGACTGTTATGCACAAATCAAAAATAACAATGTAATGATCACAAGCTAGCTTTTTAGTTACCGAGACATCTGCAAACTAGTAGCAAATCTTTTCTGCTTGTTATAAAGAAAAGGGCCATAATACATTGAAATAACAGAGCTTTCATAACCCTCAGTTTGAAGTGTGCCTGACACATTGCCCTACCCCTCTATCCCGACAAGAATCTGGACAGCCTACCTCTAGATATGAATGCTCAAAGTGGAGGAGTAAGGCTAAGCGGTAGGTGCAAGGAGTGTATTGGGATTGGGCCATACTGTACATTGGTATTCTCTCATGACTCCTCGGTACAATGCACACATACACAAACATTTTTAACACCCTCACACATTAACAACAGAGGAGAGTGGATGCATAGATGAGGCCCTGCTCTTTTCAGCAGGATATAAAAATAGAGGCTTTTATTAACACTGATAAAAATTCCATCTTCTTATCGACAGGGGAAACAGAGAAGGGCGGGAGAGTTTTGCTGCAGCGCTGCTTAGAATAAGGATGCTGCTGGGCAGAGAGGGAGAGAGAGAGAGACTGAGAGACACAGAGAGAGAGACAGTGACAGGGAGATGATTTTGGTGCGGAGAGGGGGGAAAGATGGGACAGAGAATCTGTATTATAGTAAAGCCAAATGGAAGCAAATTGACTCTGGACAATGAGAGGACCAGATGGTGGTTGGAAGGAAAAGGACTGGGCATTGAGGGATGCAGAGTGAGAGAAGAACGCTAACTACCACAGAGAGTTAGAGACGGAGAGAAAGACAGATGGAGAGAATGGAAGGTGGTGAGGGAGGAGGGTGGGGGGTGATGGGGGTTTGTCTTTACTGCCCTTGTTCGTGTAATCGAGGTTTGGCTGTAGCAGTATGGAAAAAACGACTGCAGTGTGGTGCAGCAGAGAGTCCGAACAGCACGGAAGTACAAACCAGAGGATGCCGGTGCACCTTGGGACCTGTGCTGAATGCAGGTGGAGTGGTGCAGAGCCAGAGGAGCTGGTGGTGGTGGAGGGTAGGAGGAGGGGGGGTGAAGTGAGGGATGGAGGAGGGGGCAGGGGAGAAGTGAAGGAACAGGTGGGGAAACAGCAGGTGGTGAGGGAGTAAGGGAAAAAAATGTCCTGGTAGCAGCACCGGCAGGCTGCACCATAAAGCACCTTGATGACGCGTTAATGACCCAATCGTGCTTCTTCTTGGAAAATGAGCTAAAAATATAGGGAATTTAAACCTCGATCATTTATTCAGAGTAATATTTTAGTTGATTCCCTAATGGCTGCTGTATTTATACTCATTTTTACATGAGAGCTCGACCATGAGGGACTGGGCTGTTCCTGCCCAGTCTGGTTAATATTTATTTGTCCCCCTCCACCAATTTTGCACAACACCGTCTACAGGTGTCTGAGCATATGCAAACAAAGTTGTATAAAGCCTTTTGTGTCGCCAGAAGGCACTGCAAAATATCTGATAAGTTGCCTTGAGTGATATCAAGTCAGTATCAGTTGGGGTGGATTTTCACACTAGCATAATTAGTCATTTATGCCAAACAACAAAATTATGAATTTTAGAATAAAAAGATACTTGAATTGGATTATCAATATCTGTTCAACCATCTAAATAAACTGTTTCCTTTCTTAGAATGGGTAGGGTGTAAAAACAGAAGTTGCTGGTACTGAAATGAGACTACAGCGAGACTGACAGAAGTTGATTTAACACATCACACATATCCATCGGCTGTGGATAACTGACATATTAGTCATATAAAAATTCTGAGATTGATTAAAGAAAGATTCAGAGATGACATCTTGACCCAAAATACTTTGGACTAAATGCATTAAAAGAGGCCATTCATCTTCATTTGTTTTTCATTGAAAGGCATCCAAAAAACAGAATGGTGCAACTATGAAGTGAAATACAGACACCAGATTCTGATCAATTGCGTCAGTTATTTGAACAGACTCACTAAGTCTCTTGTCTCTGAAATCTGAATAAAATCACTCGCTCAAGGCTACAGCTGAATTCATAATCCACCATTCTAACGTTACATACTACAATCAGTGTGAAAGTTCAAGTAGACTTCTAGCTGCCAGGTTAAAAATAAAATGAATCATTTTCCACCATTAATGCAATCCAGACTCCATCAGGACCTATTACCCATGACTCAGACTAAATAAATGATACTTTTGGATCGTTTTATTCTTGTCTCTACAAAGCTGAACCCACTCCTGATCTGACTTCCTTAAATCATATCTGTCAGAGCTCAACCGCCCTTTGTTGACTAATGAGGACGCCAAAGGCCTTCAGGTACCACTTAGTCTCTCAGAATTTAAAGAGCCTTTGAGCTTGATGCAGGCCTCAAGGGTCTGCTTCCAGACATGTTCCTAGAGTTGTGGGATGTTATCAGGCCACCCTCTTAGATTCTCTTAATAATTCACAAAACCAAAAGATAAAAAAGATATACCTCCTGTGAGATGTGGCAGTTATAGACTGATATCACTATTTACAACATAGCGTTACTCTTTTCTTAAGTTTTAGTTAGAAGACTGCAGCCATATGTGGGCAAGCTATTTCATAAACAATCAGGATTTTTAATTTTCAGTAACAAATGCAGTTTAGCTGTGGAGGCAGAAGGTTTTGGAGGAATTTGGATTTAGTATAAACATAAACTGTAACTTAAAATGACTTTGCATTTTTACTAGAGCTGGTAGCCCAGTCAAGATGCACAACATAAAATCTGTCTTTATGCAGATGATGTGCTCTAATATCTCCAAGTCTATACCTCCAATTCCACCAGTCTGTGCTCGATTCAGTCAATTTTGTAGTCATAAAGTCACTCAGGATGAATGTTTCTTGCTCCTCTGAATACCTCAGAAAACACACAGCTATTCCACAGATTCAACAGCACAAACCTGCTTTAACGTACTTAAATATAATCAAATTCTCTGATATATCAACATATTCTCACTCCCAACTTGACAAATAAGGCAGCTTGGTCCGTGGCCTTAAGCTTCAAACTATGATGCTCCACCTACCCTTCTAGCAACAGTTTTGAATGTGAAGAGCTCCACGGTCCAGTTTGCAACATTGCATAATATACATTGTCCAGTCAAACATTGTCGAACAATCAGTTTAGCTAGGTTTAGGCACAAAAACTACTTGGTTAGCTTTAGGAATGGATCATGCTTTGGGTTCAAATAACTAGTCATTTCTGTAACCTGTTGTATTGTCAGGCTCTGTGATAGTTCCCCAGTCTAGTTTAATTACATTTTACAACAGAAGTCTGGTTCATATTTCAATGATAGTTGGGCCACTGGGGGAGTCCATATGATAGAAATTGATTACTTTCATGCCAGAAGCCTAAAGAGAGTTATGAATAGAGCTGGATTTGTGTCCACATTTATAATGCTTTGATTTCTAAAAGTGCCAAAGGGTGGAATTGTGACCTTAAGGGGCGCAACCTTTAATTTGGCTGGGACAAAATTTGGGGGATAATATATTTATATATGTAGTACATCAGCTCATTCACTGTTAGGTGGTGCATTAATTTTATGCCACACCATACAGGTGCTTCTAAATAAAGCTCACAGATAGCCCAAACTGTAATGTAGCCAGAATATTGTTGTTGTTTATTGTTGTTTCTAGGAATGCTCTTCTTTATCTAAACTCTGGTCTGTGGTGGCTAAATATCCTTGAATTTCCAATTCCTTAATAGCCCAAATAATTTTTATTCAATGATGACACTGCCCTCAGTGATAACAACAGGTCAGACCACAGAAAAATCAAATTTGCAGGTTTAGCTGCCGCTAAGATTATTGGTACACTCATGGTTC
>NC_133218.1:3143483-3298483 GCF_040436345.1 Pagrus major | reverse complement strand
CCTGGCCAATATATTGGCCTATCACATATTTATTGGTATCAGCATACATGTTGCCCAGTATGCACCAATATGAAAACTTGTTTTAGAGACATATAATGCAGGAAAAGATGCTTGGGATAATTTATAATTATTAAATCCCCAATAAGCTGACTGTTTCAGTGCACTGGTGCCATTTTTTAAAGGTGCACTATGTAGTTTTGGGGAATACATTTTATTAGAAGAGAAAGATCTTCACTGACTGATTTTTTATTCCTAAACAAACTAAATAAACAATCTCTCGTAGTTTTCATGAATGAATAAACTAAATAAACAAACTGACCTTAAAGGACAACACAATTTCATACTGTTTTACTTTGTTTATATGTGGCGGACCCTGCCACCTTTCATCTCCAAAACTACATAGGGCCCCTTTAAGGTTTCTTGTTACGGCTCATTTATGGTCAGCGTTAGATAAGCACACGGATACGGAAAGCCTACTGTCCATACTTGGAGCAGTACCTTCGCTAGTCGTGGGCAGCAGTGAAGCAGTGTAGTCAATAGTTCAAGCGAGACATGACCTCAGGACAAGAGGTTTTAAAAATGGTGCAACTTTTTGAAGAGATGGGTTGGTCAGTGGTGCAAGAAAAGTGGAGGTCCATGCCAGACTGATTGTACCCTGAGAAGTGCCCTCTAGTGGTTGTTTTGCTTAACATTCATGCCAACATGAAGGACGCACATATGTGAACAGTGACAGTTATATTGTTTGAAACAGACAGATCTATTTTTGTACGTAAAGGGAGCATAAATGAGCCCTTAGACTTTAAAATATCCTACTGCCGTTACATATAGTGTTTGATAACCACATTTCAGGGATCATTGGGAAAAATGTTTGTATATCAGCCAATATATCTACCAGAAATTTTTACTTCCCAATAGCTGTGTCGGCCCCAAAAATTGAGTTTGGCTCTATTTGAAAGCATTCAAACACCATGAATATGTGTATGAGTTTTCTTATTAAACCATTAAAAAAACATCTGGCAGTATCCGTTTCCTCGCTGTTGGTAAGGACGCTGCGAGAAGTGAGACACATTTGGATTGAATTCACACTCAGGACAGTCTTATCAGAGTAATAACACCTTATCCCGACAACACAAACTGTGATTTCTTCTCACTTTGTATGCGGAAAGATTTGAAACTAACAAGCTGCTTAAGCCTCCCAACTTCAAAGCAGCTGTTGGGGCTGTGAGATAAATCCAATAAAAACTGCTGATGGTTTGATGTAACTTGCCTGATTTGGGATTGCGCTGCTGTATCTCTCTCTCTTTCTCCAGCTCTCTTTTCCACTCACTTCTTCTGAGAACGGATCTTATAAGTCAGTTTGTTTGCATTCAGTGAACTCATCTTTTTTATATTGGTCTAACTATCTATCCATCCATCTGTGTGTCTCTTTAACTATCTATCTCTGTTTCTATTTTTCTACGTAAATCTATCATCTCAGACATAGATAAATATGACAGCAATACTGAAAAATGCTACATCTATCCTTTACAACACATCTATCCAATGTCATTGACTGTCAAATTTAATAAATTGAGAGTGAAAGGAGTATGCCAGGGGAGTAAGTCCAAGGTCAGCGCCACTGGATCTAAGTGCAGAAGCTGGTAAATGTTCCCCTGGGGAGGTCACTGGCCTGAGTCATGCTGCATTTGTCTGGCAGAAGGCCTACTGACATTTTCTTGATGTAAAAGAAACGTTTGTCTATAGCAGCAAACACAATTGTTGCTGACAACTTTTCCATCCGCAGCCCTGCGACGGGAGTGCTGTTTGTAAAGGAGCGGGCAGGTACCTTCTGGGATCTGGGCGATTGGGTTTCAGGGTTCAGCAGCGTGCAGTGCAGCGGCGTTGGGTTTCCATGCAGAGGGGAAACTGTGAACGCCAAATTCACTGGCATGAATGTATGAGAGCAGCCTCGGACCATGTGCCGAGATATTGTTTCCTGTCAGGTGTTGTCTTACACCTCTGAGTGATGAGGTCTTTTCCTGAAAGACAGTAGCAGACACTGACAGGAGCCGCAGAAGCTGTGACAAGTGTGAAGCTGAGACGGCGCTGTGGCAGCACTCTGACTTGTTTTCCTCTGTCTCTATGTAAAGTTTATTATTTAACTAACAACGTTATTCTTCCTGCTCAGCCCCAAATGCACTCAAACAATTCTAACTGTGACTCATCTTACACATAATTACATTATTCTCACTGAGAATAATATTTTAGGGATGAAGTATTGAATTTTCTCAATACAACTGAAACCTTTTTAATTAAGAGCATTTCTGAGGGTCACTTCCTGACTTAGGATAACTGTTAGAGCCTTTGGATTCATGGCTAATATACTCTTGAATGTGAGACAGCAAACTGTACTGTATGCACTAACACTGTGGAGTACCAGTGTCACACAGCACTACTCATGTGTAGCCCATACTCATATCTTGGGAGGGACAAAATTGAAACTAGATGGTGGGCTGCTGGCCAATAGGGCTGCAACTAATCAATTACAGTCTGGTTTATAAATTGTCAGAAAATGAAGAAAAATGTCAATTAGTGTTTCCCAAAATTGTTTTGTCCACCAACCAAAGATATTCAATTTACTTTCATAGAGGAGCAAAGAAACATATCACATTTAAGAAGCTGGAATCAGAGAATTTGTACTTATTTTTATTTTTTTATTACTAAAAATGATTAATGATAGGTGGCGTTTAATTTAATAGTTGACATCAAATTGATTCATCCATTAGTTGTTGCAGCTCTACTGGCTAAAAGCAAACAGCTATTGTGTTGTGTTGTGTTGTGTTGTGTTGTGTTGTGTTGTGTTGTGTTGTGTTGTGTTGTGTTGTGTTGTGTTGTTAAGATTAAAAATTTAACCGGGACTCCAGGTTTCTTTAAGTGACTCCCTGTGCTAATTGTGCCTGCCGTCCTAATTAATAATAATTAGGGATTTTACAAATTGAAAGAGCATTTTTACCTCATAAATATTAAACATTATAAACCAAATGAAAAAAGTGGAAACATTGTAAAACACAATGTAAATCGCAATAACAAAATTAAAAATGCAAGAATGCACATTGCCCCGACTGTTTACCTGCTGTCCCTCAGGATGTTACAATATAAACTCACACAAATGACCAGCAATTTATGTTATTTAATCCAGATTAGAAATGATTCTTTGGTCAAACACTAAAATATAAATACAAGATAAAGTGCCAAAAAAGGGGGAAAAAAACAAACAAACAGAAAAGAAAAGAAATCAAAGAAGTAAAACAGTTTTTACATCTGTCTCAGACTGTCTGAATTATTTGTTCTCATTCATAGTTTATGTCGTGTGTTTAAGTCCAACCAGAGGAGCAAAACAGCCGATGACATGTTCCACATCGCTGCTCTTTCAGGTTGGCTCACAATGACGAAGCAGCCATCTGAACGAGTTGGTCTGGGTGTGTGGCAAACATTTAGTGCTCGTCAGTGTCTGTGGTTGCTTTGTGCATGTGTGTGTGTGCATGTGCGTCTGTGATTGTGTAAGATAGACTTTGTGTACGTTGTCTTGTTTTGTCGAGACAGCTGTAAAGGGTGAGCTCCTATATATATCTTCAACGCTTTCCCCCTCCGTGACCTGATCTCAGGGTTTTACATCGACGTTTCAGGGTCGCCGTCATGCACAGCAAATTCATGACAGACACATTTATTAGTGTCTTAAAAGTTTGTGGAGCATTAGAAATAATAAATAGTGTTTACTATTTGTTGTTTTCCCTCATCCGTGAAGGTGAAGAGACTCCATCCTAACAGGACTTGTGTGTGTTTTGCAGTGAGGAGGGTCCAGCACAACCTGGCTGCAGTCTGTCCATCACTTGATGGATGAACTGGTGTTTGTCCAAGAGTCAAGTAATTGCACCACAACAGACCCATTTAAAATATTTAAACGGTGTCGAACATGAATGGCCCGGGAGTCAAGTTTCAAAAGCAACCACCGTAGAAGGCCACTGTGGCTGAAAACTTTCTGTCAGTGTGATACTCAGCCCTCGCTGACAGAGCTGATTCACTCTGAGGGACACAAGTGATGTACATAAACATGTCCCAACAGCAAACTGTTTGTAGATGCCAAGCTCTGGATTGCATGACTTTATTATTTAGTTTTTTAGCACAATTGTTTTGAGTAATTGGTTTGTATTCTGAGTTAAACAATAATAATAATTTATATATTATTTTTCCAGCAATAGTGTCGTAATGTTGAAGTACTGGTCGAGCAAAAGGATGGTAAAATTTTTATCTGAGAAACCACCACATGCCTGGAGTGGAGAATAACCTGCTTTACTCTGTCTTTCTAGATTATAATCACCCCAAGATCACAACCCTGTAAAAGTCAGAGGAGGGAAGCAGGAAACCTCAGACTTTGTGCAGTCAGAGCTCATTATTCATATCCTAATTTTTTTCATCTCATTTTTTTTTTTCGAAGACTCAATTTGGCTGCTGATAAGGCCAGTGACACCACCCTGACCCGGCAGTTAAACAGCGTTGTATCTTTCATTGAGGGTATGAAACTCCTGTGAATAGGCTAATTTGTCACCTAATTTTACTGTTGAGCTCTGTGGCGACACCGTCATTACTGCAGCGACACAGTCGTATTGAACACATTTAGACTGACAAGGGAAATCAGTTTGTCTGCTCCCTAAACGTAGACTATTCGAATCATCGGTCCAGAAGCTCCTGAATTGTCAGTCGAGTCACTGACACAGCTTTTATCACCTGCGTCATCGTACAGAGAGCAGCGCAGCATAACAGCATGGAAGGATATAAACCTTTACTAACGGGAGTCTCAAAATTACCTAAATTACCTCACTGCAAAGATAACTGTGATGGAAAAGGAGTGCGGCGTGTTTGTCTCTGTTTGCTGCTCTGATGCTCTCAGCCTTGTTGCTGAATGCCAGTGAAGTCCGATGCTGTGAAGACCTCATCTACTGCCGTAGGTGTGATTGACACTGCTGTCAGCAGCCAATCAGGAGAGATATTCTGCAGTGCGATAGCTTTTTATCACTAAACTTTGATCAGGACAAACACTTTTTATTTCTCTGTATGAAAATCTAAAGAAATCACATCACAGATAATAAACAAGGCGTTAATACTTTGAGTATTAAATGTCGGTGTACATTCAAATTTGTGCAATTCATATGTAATATGTCAACATTTCTACAACATGTGTGATATCGTGTTCATATTCCATGTATATGAACTAACTTTCAAGTTGGGAGGTGGAGGGGATGGTGATGACGTGACGGCGAGACGGCTGCCAAGCCAGAGATCACTGTGTCAACATTTGTAGGTGCTTAACCAGTGGATATTTTTGACCGGACGTTGGGATATTTTCAAGCTGTATTAGTGGCAACAAAACCTGATATTTATGAAGAGACGTCGGGACAATTTCTATCCCTGTTTGTGGGAATACAACCACATAAGCCAACACATGATCCTCTCCCAACCCTTAGTGTTCTGTGCCTAAACCCAACCAGATCATAAATAAAGTTGGAATATAAAGAAATGTTGAAAGGTTTTCAACATATCCATGGTTTGCAGAAACGTCTGGTGAGTCTTTCAGGTAAAACATTAGACGTTTTGGAGGCGATTGCGGTGCAGCTGCTCTGCAGGCTCACTGGCCTGTACTGACACTGAGCAGAGGATTGAATCATATTTTTCTTAAGGTCATAAAAAGGTGTATTGGAGAAAAATAATGTGATAATGTTGAGAATTTCTCAAAAACAAATAATATATATAGGGATAAGAAAATGCATGAACCACAAGTACATGACAAATGAGCATACATGTGTGGGTTTACACATGGATGAATTTATGTACAATAGTAAAAGCTACATCCCATCCATCAGCAGGTCATCTTTGACAAGAAAGCACATCTTAAACACTTCTGTTTTCTGACTTTTTATTGAATATATTATATTTTTCTTTAATCAACATTGCACATATTCCATTTTCAATCACATCTCATATTGCTGTCTACAAAATGTTATGAATGTAGAAAATCCAGAAGTTGGAAGGTTTACCAAAAAATAAAATAAAGAAGAAAACAAAAAAAAGGGGGGGGGGAGAATTAAGGTCAGAAGTGACAAGCTCCAGAGATACAGTGAGAGAGAGAGACAGAGAGAGGAGGAGAGGAGGAGAGGAGGAGAGGAGCACCCTCAGGAAAAGAATACAAACATATTTTGGGTTAAGATGCATTTTTTCTCAAAACAAAGCATCATGCAGAATAAAAGCAAGGCTGGCCAAAACTCACATGGATATTTCTCAACACCTGAACTGTAGAAATATTTTACATGTTCGTAATAGTTACTGTCAGTTTCCCTTTGCTGATTGATGATTTCCATCCTTTGTTATGAGTGACAAGGCGAGGCAGATGAACAGTTTGAATATTGAGCGTACACATACGTGAAGCAGTAACACTGAAACAAATGCACCGCCACCATCGTCCCCAAAAAAAACAATTAGTCGGCGTCACTGACGACTGTCCGCACTGCGTCTGAACAGCACGGCAGCTGTGCAGCGACATGTAGATCGTTTACCTCTCTGCAGGTGAGATGCTTGTGAGAATCATAATGACTACTGTAGAGAAACTGGATTATAACCTACATATAAATGTGATCGTGGCCTTGGCTGACCAAACTGCACCAGCTTGCATAGACACCTGATAATCATGGGTTCGAATCCCATCTTTCAAACCCCCCTCACATCCTCTTTTGTTAGTTTTGTCTTTGTTTGTGTACTCTATTGTTTTATTCAACACACAGTGGCCCTCCTTCATCAAGCGCTCAAGGAGTAAAGTTGAGAAACAACAACAAAATGACCCAAAGACGCTTGACACTTTCTCACCCAGTATCGGAAAATTGATGAACCAGAGACTTCTTGTACAAAAAAATGCCCATTTACACACAGTCAAAATTATACATGCCTAATGATTCTTGGTCTGTACATTTGGAGGCTTGTTGAGGAAAATGTGCCATGCCCCACATGTAGTCTGATGAACGTAACATGACAAAAGGTCTGCATGTGTCACCACAGTACACAGCATCTAATCATCCATTAATGTTCTGTGCTTTCAAAACGAGCAAGTCCGTCGTTAAGACTGTCAGCCGGCTGTTACATTATACTTTTAATGAAAGAATTACTGTACAGCGGCCATGAGAGCTTAACACACCGCAGTTCAAGAAAACACATAGAGACAAACGTGAAGCAAACTTGCCGCAAATATAAAAAGCACAACCAAAAAAGTGTCTATATTTTGTTGTGTTTTCTGTATTTGGGAGTATTTTCTTATGTTGGAGTGCGTTCAGCTCACGGGGCATTGAGGATGGGACTTTTTATCACCAGGAGCATTGCATTGCAATATCAAGAGCACCGAGCATTCATCACAGAGCATGAGGAGATAACGTTATATCCATTGGGGCTGTAACTAATAGTTAGATTGTAATTTTCTGATATATCTTAACCAACAAATTGTTTTGTCAGTGAAATGTCATGAAGTAGTGAAAAATAGTAACAATAATTACTACAGTCCAAGACGATATTCAGATTAGGGCTGTAACTAACCATTATTTTCATTCGTTAGTTGTTTGATCAGTTTTTCCCAGAGCCCAAGATGATGTCCTCAAATGTCTTGCTTTGTCCACAACCCAAAAATATTCAGTTTACTGTCACAGAGAAGTGAAGTTACCAGAATTTTTTCACATTTAAGATGCTGGAATCGGCCTTTATTTCTGTAAAATGACTCGAACTGATTAACCTATCGTTAATTTGATAGTTGACAATGAATCGATTCATTGTTGCAGCTTTAATTCAGATAGTCTCATAGTCCAAAACTCACAGATCTTTAGTTTAATATCATTTAAAAGCATCAAATCCTTATATTTGAGAAGCCGAAACCAAAGCATGTTAAGTATTTTTTTTTTTTAAATGATTTAAATGAAGATCAAAATAGTATCGACATAGCATTGCATCTTTATTTTCCATCCACAAATAAAGTGATATCTCTTTGATTTCACTGACTGTAAAGCTCATATAGCTTACTGTCATTAGCATTGGCATGACGCTTTGAGACACCCACAGTGGACAGCAGCAGTCCTGAAGCAGGCAGAGGTTGCTTTGCTCAAGGAAACTCAGCTGTGACTCTGACCACAACATGTGACACCCTACACTACACTGCACCAACATAAGTGGAAATACTAATTGCCCTCTAACGATTAAGCACAACATAGTCCGTCTCCTCACTGCTCCGGTACAATACGAGCCAGAAAGTGAAAGGTGTTCCAAATAATAAAGTTAGATTTGAGTGATATTTCATAATGAAGGCTGTTATCATTTAATCAATATCATAATCTCTGAACGAATGAGTGATCTTCTCATAATTACCCAAATGACAACTTTAAGTAGTGACCATTAAGTATTTCTCAGATCAAGCACTGTGTGGTAACCCTGTTAATAACCCATTAATTTGAGTGACAACGTTGTCTCTACCGAGGCCTTTCAACAAACATGAACTCTGCAAAGCATGTTATGTGTCTCCTGTGTGAGACAATTTCCCAACTACAGATGTGACCAGGAAAACACTGTAATCATTGTATTTGCACCAAAGAGCACTAATATTGTTCTGCAGGAGGCAGATGGTGCAAAACAACCCAAAATCCAGTCAGTCACACAATAGCACGAGTGCTAAACAAACACAAACTGCGTCACTGTTCAACAGTTTCAGAGTGCTCCTCATAAGCCACCTTGTTTATAAGGAGATTAAGACATAAAACGAGTTCCTGGTGTTATCTAACGCTGTGGATTCTACAGTAAACACTCTAGTTTTTATCCTCAGACTAATGCATTACTTTTATTTGTGTATGTGTCCGTGGCACAAAACATCAAACTGAGCCGTGTGGAGACGTCTACAGCGCTGCCGGGGTGCAATGTGAAGATATTGGGCTTAGCCAGGTCGTGTTTTTAAAGATGTCCCTTTTCGGCTTTCGGAGACAAAAAACATTTAAAAGTGAGATTTTTTAAACCAAATTCAATGCATGAGCAATATATTCAGATGTGCTAGTAGTTTCTGTATCAACACGTCTATTCTGATCGCTGTGGGCAGTCACTGGACGATTTTCCATCAACTTTGGCTACTTTTTATTTGATTAGGCCAATAAAAACACTATTTTAGGCAGATACTTTTGTACCATTTGTGCTATTTTCCTGAAAAGTATGATTGAGACTGACTGGACACTGAGCTCAGCAGGCTTGGCTAAACGCACACTGACTGACAACTGATGATAAATAAAAAATAAAAGGACATCTCAGGTTATTACAACTAGAGTTGTAATGATTAGTCAGTTTAGGGGTTGCAACGGTATGAGATTTTCATGGTACGATATGAATCATGGTAAATATCATGGTTTCACGGTATGCAGCATTATATAATTATTAATATTATTATCAGTTGTAATGAAGGAATTCAAAGGGTTGCTTTATTAATTATTCAACAAAAGATTATGTAGAGACAGACATTACTCTTGATAGATCTATTAACTTGAAATATAGATATTTTAATAACACTAATATGGTAGAAATCAATACCTTGGATAAGCAAATGTACACAATATGATAACTGCCAGTTTTTATACAACTGCATACCTTGAAATGTATATACCGCTGCTACCTTAGTTGGCTAATTGATACGTTTTTCATCTATTTCATTGATCAGTTAATCCTTAAGGTACCCACTAGAAGTGTGCAGCAAAAATGGCAGAAAATGCTGTTTTCAGCCTCCCAAATGTGAAGTTTACCTGCTTCTCTCTGTTTGATATCATATTAAACTGAATCTTTGGGTTTTGGACTGAAAAAAATACATATTTAAAAACATTAGCTTGGACTTTGGGAAACTGTGATGGACATTTTTTAGACCAAACGAAAAATGTATTGATCCAGAAAATAATATAATGAAAATAATCATTAGGTGCAGCCCTGAAACAACTAGGATGAAACTATTTTCCATTTTCTGTGATACGTGACTCGTAAAAGCTTACACCTGATCTTCCAGGTGAATATTGTAATGTTTAATCATTTCCAAAAGATTTGGTTTAGATACCTTTTTGTTATTGTAATCTTGTGTTAGGGATTTTGCATAATTCTTCAAATAAATCAGGAGAACGGAGGAACGTCCTGAGGCTCCTTCCCAGCACCTATTATATGGAAATTAACAATTATCTACAGGATCCAATTGGCCTGTTTTGTGTCAGCCAAATCTGGCAACACTGTAAGCTGTTTAAATTTAGCACATCATTGGTTGTTTTTCCAGAAGAAATCCCCTGTTATTGATTCAGGGAGGCATTCATCTTAAAGTTAATCTTGCCTACTTGCTCTGCTGAAAGCACAGAGGATCGGAGGAGTTTCACAGATGTTTAGGCTTCAGAAATACGTGAGCTTGAATGGAAAAGCAGTTCTCACACAGAGATAGCCCTTCTTAATGTGAACTCAATCCCCAGCAAGATTTATCTTTCTAATGAGTCCAGTTCTATTAAATGTGATGGGTTGTTTTCTTAACTTCATAGCTGAAAATGAGTTAAACAGTATTGGGTGAATCAAATCTTCTTCTTCCTCTGGCCAACGGTTATGACAGCGGCTTTAGCTCGTGTTTAGAAACATTATAAATGTAGCCCCGGTGAGTTTTCCAGATCATAATTAAAAATTTCTCATCTCAACGTTGCTCTTTGTGTTATCTAACGTCCCCACACAGACTAACTATTAACCTCCCTAACAGTTATCACAGAAGTTATTATTACTGCAGGTCAGTTCAACATCCACAAGAATATCTAGCTGTACTAAGTCAAAGAAAATGAAGAGTAATTGTTTAGTCTGCAGGATACTTTTCCACTCATCTTTTCCTTTTCATGACCTGGATGACCTATTCAATTTATGCATGTGGATATATGGGGAATTTTCTATCTGTTATATTCAATCTGCTTCAAAATCTGCCTTATTATCTTCTTTCTTCACACATTATAGTCCGCTGCCCTTCTCTGGGTTACTACTGATCTCCTGATGACAGCAGATTTAAGCACAGGCCGCTGTATCAGTGCAACTTGACATAATTGCAGCCTCTAGCCAAATAAATTGTGTTAATTCATAGATTGAGGAAATGGGTTAGAGACTGTCCTGTTTAACAGATTTCTCTGTCTCCTTTGGTGCTTGTTTGTTCTACTTGATTGGACGCGGTGGCCTCAAGGATCAATTGTCAGGCTGATCCTGTTCTTGTTCTCCCCACTAACCTGTGGGCATATTACTCTTTGGCTTAGCGTCTTATGTGTTGCTTCGTGATAATACCGAGCTGTTGCTGAACATATCACTTGGTGGATTAATTTGTCTCTCACAAGTGTATCTGCAGTGTTGCAGCACAGCTTCTGGCCACTGTTAGCTTTTGTTATGATAGTTTCTACATCGGGCCAGAACTGAGGCCTCAGGTCGGAACAGCTTGTGCTTGAGGCCCATAATCTGACAAGATTAGTGTAATAGAATCACTTCTGAAAATATATTTCTACAGACAGGTGATATTTTCATTTAATTTACCTCTAAAAGGAATAGTTCCCACATTTTTTGGGAAATACTTTTGTTCTCTCTCAGATACCACTCTCATGTCTGTATAATAACTATGTAGCTTCAGCCAGCATTTGCTTATTTTAGCTCAGCATAAAGTCTAGAAAAGAGGAAACAGCTAGCTTTGGCATTTGTAAAGGTAACCTTTAAAGCCCACCAATTAATGGCAGAACGAGTAGGACTTTCCAAAAAAAAAAACAATGTAGGGACTCCTACAAAAACAGTCCCTCTCAGTCATCACAAATGACTCTACAGGAAGCTATAGCTGTGTCCAAATGTACGGTCTGTTCCACTTTTGCAGACTTGCAGATTTTGTCTCGGAGAGTGCACTGGTTTTATAACCCACAACTCTTTGCATTGCAGACGTGCAAGCATTTCTCTTTTAATTGCCTGCTGAAAAAAATCACATAACTTATTATGAATTTGTAAAGCAATCGCTTAATTAGACATTGCTTGCTCGTGTTGGCCAGAAATAATATTCAACCACATCATGATACAGAAATATAGACGAGAGGTTATCGAAATGCACAGCACATACAACCAAAGTCCACGAGGGCTCAGTCCCCAAGAGCAGAGGTTGGACATTTAAATTCAGCCTTTAAAAATATAGCGATCAAGTGCCAGCTTGTAAGCATGTATCCAGAGTCGTTAAGCCAAGCAGGAGGGGCCAACTTTGAATACTTACTTACTTACTTATTTTGAATACTTAAAAACTGCAACTAAAAATCCTACTCATTCTGCTTCAACATGTTAGATCCTGTTAGTTCAATAAATATAAAAAACAAAGTCTAAGAAAACAAGCTGTGGTTTTACTCTGGGTTATGTGCTGATTGAATTAAATGTCTTTATGCTAAGCTAACCGGTTGTTGGCTGCAGCTTCACATTTATTATACCCACGTCGATCTTCCCATATATCTTGTGACAAGCAAGCAAATAAGTACATTTCCCCCAACTGTGCCTTTTACATCAAAAGTTATATTAGTGTCTACTGTTTTGTGCTTCACTACTGGATTACTGAAATCACTGTCAAGCCTCTTCTATTGCAGTTTGCTTATTTATTGTCTTACAATTTAATGAATGATGACATTGAGAGAGCAGCACTGTGGTTATATTTAATCTTATTGTGCTGATTTGATTTATCTGTTAAATCAAATAACAACTGACGTGGATGAATTGTTATAAAATGTCTTCATTTTTGCATTTTGCCCTTTATGGCGTATTCACGAAGCAGCTGAACAGCACTGATACTTCTTTACACTCATCTTTACATGAACTTAATTTTGACAGTTACATTGTGATTACTGTCATTAATTTCTCTCACGTTCAGTTTCAGGTTTCCTTCTTTACTTTTTCTGACATAACGTTTTAAAGAAACAACACGTTTTCATGTGTGACAGTTTAACTTGGCTGCTGTTTTCTGTTTGTCCTGATAAAACTTTTGGTTTGTATGACAAACTTAGTTTCTCCTTCGCAGTCAAAATATCCTCCCCGTAAGGATTTCCTAAGTAAACTATTGACATCTATTGTGTGGCTACAGGTTTTTCTGACACTAAGGAACATTCAGTAAACAGCTTTTCTGAGGGAAACTATCATTGAGGTAATAACAGATACAAATTTTCGGAAAAAGAGCAAGAATGTGAACTTTGGATTTTCTTTAGAGGAAAAAGACACTAAGCTCTAAAGTCAAGCTGTGCCATTATAGTTGACACAGTATGTAAAGGATGTTTATTTGGAGGAAAATAGAAACACTGTATTCATTAAAATATGTGATATCTCTTACTACTACTTCTAAAAATGAAATAAAACTGGCATGTCAGTGGATATTTCTAATCGTTAATATTCACGGGCAACATCGCAGGTCTAAGAGAGGTAACAAAATCCAACACTTCTCTGGCAAAGCTGTACCAACAACATTAGCAACCGCATATTTCTGAATGCCAAATTGATGAGTTGTAGGATTTTTAATGGGCTGTATGTATAAAAAAGAAAAAGAAAAAAGAAGAAGAAGAAGAAGAAGAAGAACAAAACTTCCAAAAACATGACAATGAAGAATGTTGGAGCAGCATTCGCAACAATATGAGGAACATGATCGTATCAGCTCGGACAAACCAAACACAGATGATAATGGTCGATGGTCATAACAGTCAAAGAAAGTAAAAAGTCTCAAATTACTCTATCTGCAACACATCTTAGGACACACAAGTATAAATGTCTGCTATTTACATTTTTTTTCCTATTCAGTGTGCATCTATATCACAACATTTTCCAGAAGTTCCACAACATACAATAAATTCAGGGTTTCACCTTTGGTTATGTAATTATCAAGGCTAGGTTTAAAAAAATATATAACACACGTCCATGTTACTTTTGCATACAGTTAAATTCAAAGTGAAAACATATCAACAAAGCAGCTGGTCAGCTCTAAATTTGCATCTGAGAAAAAAACCTAAGGTATTTCATCTTACGTCGATGATTCTCGGGGCGGCGAGTTTCATCCGCTGTTTTTCTGTGATAGAAAGTGAGTGTGGCAGATACTTATGGTGGTGTTTATGTGCCTGACATCTTTGCTTTAGTGTAAGTGGATCTTAATGTAAGAGGATATTCTTCTTGTTGCATTGAGCCAGTCAATATATGTCTCTTGTTTCTCCCCCAACCCTCTATACACTTTCTGAATGAGGATTTTCATGTGGTATGACGCGATGTGAATTTGTCGCCAGCGTTTGAGTGAGCAACTCAGGCCAGCCTTGTTTGGTTGACAATATGAAACAAGATAAAAATAGATTAAGTCGTACTGCTGACTGCACATAAGCAGAGAGCAAACTCACCATTTAGTAACCAATGACACCTACGAAGCCGACCCAACTAAAACATTATGTCGACGTTACAACCAAACATTATCTCTATCATATTAAAATATTCACATTTGTTCCTTACAAGACACTTTTTTCACATGTAAAGAAAACATCTTTGAACTTTTATAAGTCTCTTAGTTTCATCACTTCATACATCTGTATATGTGTAGTAATTAAGGCAATCATTTTGGGCCACGACTTACTCATTTGCCAACTCCAGTCTCAACCCTCGAGGGTTTGTTTACTGTTGTCGCACAGTAGCTCTCTCATCCCCACTCGTCCAAATGCCGAGTCCCGTTCAATTGTTGTTGCTTTTTCAAGTCTCCGCTCGTGCTCAAGACGACCAGTCACAATGTTTTGCTCGTTCTCTGCAATTTTCCTGGAGATGTGGGGGGGACACTCCCTCTCTTTGTAACTGGCAGCGCTGCAACACAGAGAGAGAGAGAAATAGGAAATGGGTGTGAATCTGTCATCATTCTTTAGAAAATGGCAGCCTGAACGTGCAGCAATTTGCCCCATCGCCACACTGATTGCACATATTTTCCTTTCCCACCCGGAGGTTGGGCAAGATGCATCCCGCTAAAGATAATCATCAGGGTCATTAAGCTGCCGTTCCCTCTGAGCACTTGGGGAAGGGATAGGTCTGAGGTCTGTTCAGCACATTACAGTAAATGTAATTCACACACATACTTGTTCACAAATATAAATATAAATATTTACCACTTAACATTCTGTCAGCCCTTTTGTTTACCCTTAAGTACCTAAAAAGTTGTTTTTTTAATGCCTGCACTGTTCCATTAAATGTGAATATCTATTAATATACTAGACATCGTAGCACTGAAAAAAAATCCACTTAGAAAAATAAAACATATTATCATGGGCAGAATTTCATATCTGTTTTGGCTGTTTTCATACCGTTTCTTTGGTAACTTTGGGGATCTCCACTAGAGCTGTAGACCAGTCAAAGCCATTTAAAACCACAGAAAAAATTAGCTATGTAGCACTGAGAGGATGGATGACAGGAGGAAAGACTTGTTAAGGAATTATGATTACCTTTGGCCCAGTTGCCAGGATAAGATGATGGCAGTTACTGTTTCTGCAATCCACTGATTCATTCACATTTGACCGTGTCATTGGTTACAAACCATGCTGACATTTAAATGATGTTTATGATCTGACTTGCATATCTGGAGGTGAAGGATATGTTGGTGGAGTTACAGGCAAGACGACTATCAAGACACTGACCACAGTTTGAGACGGTGTTGCACCATTTGTAAGCGTGACACCACTGGAGATTTTTAAGATGACCTCAAGACAATTTTCTGCCTTGTCTGTGGCGACCAAAATGGCGACAACATCATTCAACACCTGTTTAGGATAAAGTGACACAACTCTGAAGCCGCTGTAGTAATTATGACAGGAGTAAAGGAGGAAGTCAGGTGATGTTAAAGAGATCCACTTAAGAGGGAGGTCAGGGTGGACTGAGAGATCAACCAAACAGCAGACTTTAGTTTCTTTTAAAGTATGAGCACAATCATTACATAACCATAACCAAGTGTTAATCACCATAACCATGACAACGAAGGTCCCTTTACCTTAACGAAATAGTTATTTAACCCAGAAATGATCGCTCCCGATCCCTTAACCGAGCTGTTTTTGTGTCTAAATCTAACCATACCATAATCGGTCTTAGCAATTCATAAAACAGATTTGCTTTTATGTGTAATCCTAGAGGGAGGACGTGTTGGCAGCAGTAAGAATTCACTTGTTAAAATATGGTCGGGTACGTTCAATACTCAGCCATTTCAAAAACAAACAATAGTAAAAACAATAAAGCTCAAAGTGATTAGAATTTTAAGTAAGTTATTGACAGTTGAACCCACTTTTACAAAGCTGAGTCATATTCAGGTAAATACAAATTAGCAGCATATGTCGGCTGTAAACACTTAGCTTCAAACAGGCCAAACCATCTGTGCCTAAACTTCAGGTGCACCGGTGCTAAAGAGAGAAAAGCTGAACAGAAATGATTTAATTTGTCTACAGATGAATCTTGGGAAATCATGGCAGTCCGTGGCAAACACAGGAAAACTGCAGCGAACGTCAACATGACAAAACACATAGCATGAAAATGGCTGACAGCTGCACTCAGCCTGATCTGACCCTCCTCTGTAGCTGTGTTTGTAATGTTGAATTAGCGTACATTTAAATTCCTCCTTTATGAAGTGTTTATGTTATTCTGGCTACCCCCTGCAGGGCCAAACATTTCACAGAATAACTGTTCTGTGTCATAGCTATTTGTGCTTATTAAGATGCAGACTATTAGAGACAAGCGTCCTCTTTTAATAGAGCAGCTGTTGTATAATTCTCCACCTCAATAATTTCAGGATTTCCACATAGTCTCCCTGGAGTTGCCCACATTCTGTATGCAATCATAGCTGCAGCCGGCACAAGGCAATTACAACAAACACACTGAGTGTTTTTATCTAATTCCCTTATTAAGACTTTCCAGCTGAACCTGTGCTTGTTTACATTTCAGGTTGTGCTTGTTTGCAGCACTACTTCAGTACACAAGGGCAGAGAGTCCTGTATTTACCCTCAAATACCCTGAACCTGTCATGATAAGAAAATAATATAGAACTCAAAAGTCGGTAGCGTCCCTGAATATACAGAGTGTGCAGTGTTAGACTGAAGTGCAGCAATGAGGTGAATTCATGTGAGCTCAGAGGAGATCCTCGATATTATTCAGTGTCTGTTACCTCACTCTTATTTAACTCTGAGGCTAAAATGTCACTCTGAGAAACGAAAATGAAGAGAGTTGTTTACAGGAGAGCACAGTGGTGTCCTTTTTCTCAGGTGTTGAAAGAAAAGCAGCTCCTGTGTGTGTGTGTGTGTGTGTGTGTGTGTGTGTGTGTGTGTGTGTGTGTGTGTGTGTGCGTGCATGTGTGTGTGTGTGTGTGTGGAGTTTAAAGTAGGCAACCTACAGCTGGAGGGAAACAGGGCCATACCGGGACCGTGTACTACGATGCCGGAATTCACACTGAATGAAATGTAAGTCGCTGGCGCTGCAGCCACATGAGGACAGGTGACCTGCTGTGATCTGAGGTTCAACAATGTTAACACTGTGCAGTAAATTATAGTATAAAGACATCAAATTGCACCTTCCTGCGATTTTATGAGCGGATATCACAGCAACAAATGAAGTTTAATTTCATTCTAATGGAAGACTGTAATATAAGAGTGAGTCATTTGTTGTGTGAGGAGCTTTGTTGCAGTGAGTTTACTGAAAGTGATTAAAGGAAACAGGGTCTCACAGCTCCAGCAAAATGCTAGCCAGAATCGCAAAGTTGCAACATTTTTATTGTTAATAACCACAGAATTGATTGTCTTGTGTAATAAAACCCCTTTCAGTAACGAAGACAATAAATTAAAATTGCCATTAGACAGGAAGCATTGAGTCCTTTATATAATGAACGAAGTGTGGACATCAGGGTGATGAATGAGCGGTTATTGTGTCTGACTCTCATGCATGAGATTAGCTGCCATCTCACTTTCTTAAACCTGATCGTATCTTGATCTGGTTTGATTCTGGTTTAATTCAGGCCGGCATCTGGGATGCACAATATATATTACAATATAATTATTATAAATTTATATTATCGGCTATTTATCGGTATCAGTGAAATTCAAGACAGAAGATAGAGCCGATAATATGAAGCCAATTTACTTTCATTGACTTAATAAGCGTAGCATCTACACACTCAGTAAGTGGTGGTATGCACCTTTAAAGTTAGGTTGTTATCACCAATAAACATAGAGAAGAAGAAGAAGAAGAAGAAGAAGAAGAAGAAGAAGAAGAATCCATCTTTGCTCACCACAGTTTAGCCTTTTTTACCCTCAGATTAGCATAAACTACAGGATATGAACCGTAAGTACAAAAATGTTAAATTATCGGTTATCTCATCAGAATTGGCATCCCTATCTGGCATGTATTCATAAATGTGGCTAATGTGGCTCTCTGGGTTGTAGCAACTTTGCCCTTACTACTTGTGTTGTGGATATTCTTAGAAATGAGGTCTTGTACAAGACAATGTTTGTAGGGTCAAGCTGCAGGAGCCTCCTACAGCTGATGAAATAAACAAATCTTTACATGAATCACTTTCAACACTTTGTTTTGGAGTAAACACAGAAAGTAGAGGCCTGAAACGACCCTTATGGCTAACTGCATAGTGATCTACAGTAGAGGGAAATGGGCAGCTATGGTTCACAGAGCCTTGCAGCAGAGTCAACACACAACACTCTCGACAATGCGTTGTGCTCATTGGACTAGCCAAATTGTTGATCCAGCTTCATGTATAGAGACTGATTCAAAACGGACCTTGATATTCAGCCCAATCGCCAGAATAAAATGTTGTCATTTTTTATCGACCAATATGTTTTTTTCTGGACTGATTATTAGTTATCCAGGAGATTGATAACTGGTAATTGGAAACGATACACATTTACAGGAAAAATAGAAATCTTAGTCTCAAAGTCGAGAATAACCAATGATAGAATGTAACCAAAATACTGAGACCACAGAGTGGAGACCACTAACAGAGAAAGGATGCTGCATCAGAGTCAAAGTACTGCATTGTTAAATGTATTTAAAAATGTGCACAAAAAAAACTAAACGATAATCGGAAAAATGCTGAATATCAGCCCTGATATTCGGCCAGACCGATAATCAGTCTACCCTAACAATGCACTGACTTTCATGTCAGGAGGTGGAGAGGATGGAGGTGACGCAACAGCTGGATCAGATGGCTGCCAAGCAAGAGACCGCTGTTTGTGACGTTTCAACATTTGTAAGCAGTAAACCACTGGATAATTTTTACGAGCTGTCAGGATATTTTCCAGCCATGTTACTGCTGACAAGACCAGGAGACACAACAATCTAGTGCAATGAGAAGTCCGCCTCCATCAAGGGGGCAGTTTGTAGAAAAGTCTCCTCAGAGATCTTCTGACAGTCTGTGTTTGACTTCCCAAAACTTGTGTCTATTCTGAATAACTAAAGACTAAAATGAGTACCGTAGCTCAAATATTAGGAGCTGAAAGAGACCACTAGTGAGGGCAGATACAATAAAAAAATAAGATACAACAAGAGAAAAAGAATTTCATTTGATGACTGAAACAGGTGAATCTAATGGAAAAATCACTTGTTCCATATCCATCTATCTTTAATTCATGTACCTGGCCCGCCAGCTGTGTGCACACCTGGATGCTTTCATTTCTGTGGCCCAGCAGGAGACAGGATTGTTTTCAGTGCCACCTGCAGAACTCCATTCATGCCACAGCCTGTCAGTCGAGGCTACTGCCTCCTCAAGGCTACGCCGGGAGCACCAGGTTAAACCTGTTCAGATCTACAAAGCCACCTGCTGCCCAGAAGCTATCACCATTCACAATTTAAAATGCTGGGGGCTGTTTTTTTCCATGGCACTGGATTTAAAGTCATTATGGTGTTTGCAGAAAGAGCCAGTTGAGACTGAATGAGACAGAACCTGCAGGTTTGATATTATGTGGGGGACGATTAAAGCCTCAAAGCAGCAAATGATATTAACATAACTGCAGGGGGTTGATGGAGTTAATACATTCAAATGACTCGACAGTTATTTCACCTGATTTCTGAAACTCTCTCCACTGTTTTAAAACAAACAGTCTACATTTTGAGATTTCATTCAAGACACCTTCCTCCTAACTTACCCTACGTTTTGTCTCATCCAGACCTCTGAATCATCGGCCAAATCTTATTTGTTCAGCAATTCATATCGGTCTGTTGTTGTGCACCTGACAGCTGTCAAAGAAGCAAGTGGCCAATCAGACCATCGTAGGGTGAGATATTACTAAATTGCTATATTCCTGAAAAATAGCAACACAACACTGCGATAGCATCTATATTTATGACATCTATATAGAGAAATAACAACTCTTTAAAGGTCCCATATTATGCTCCTTTTAAGCTTTATACTTTAATTTTGGGAGTCTACTACAAAATGTTTAGATGCTTTAATGTTTAAAAATTGTTGCTGCCTCTGTCTTAACGCTCCGTTTTAGCTCCTGTCTCTTTAAGGCCCCCTCCCAAAAAGCCCAGTCTGCTCTGATTGGTCAGCTCTCACTGGCCTGAGCAGGCACCGACCACCATGTTTCCGCATCAGGTCTGCAGGTGTCTTTGAAACAGCGACGGACTGGTAATCTGTGCGTTCTGGAAAAATCCAGAACGGCCGTCCAGTCCACGGCCGATTTTTTTTTTTTTCTTTTTCTTTTCGGTCGACCGGCCTTGTCAGTGTAACAGTGTAACACCTCCCTACCAGCAGATGGCGCTGTAGCGTACATTTGTCAATCAAACATAGGCCTGCACTCTGTCAAAAAGGCATCAAAGAAAACACTAATGTTTTCCCACACTTAGGTTTTCCACTCTAGCCTACCGCTCGGGAAATGGTGGGCAGAAAACGCAAGGAAAAGGGTGGATGGCAAAAATTAAAAGAAAAGAAGACAAAGCTATTAGAAAATGAAGCCTCAAAGTGTAGGAAGTTAACAGAGCTTTTCGACCGCGGTGGGGGTGGGTCTAGTGCCGCCAGCACCAGCAGAAGCCCTACTGAGATAGACAGCGAGCATGACGCGGATCATGATGTGGAGGCGTGTAGGCATGGCTATTTGCCGGAGGAGGAGGAGGGAGAAGAGGAGGTACTGGTAGGTGACGTGCAGACTATTCAAGTGACTACTCTGATAATCAGCTACTTATTTGATTTGCGTTGTGATGATGATATATAATGGCTTGTTGCCCTCAAAAGAAACACGCAGTGAATTTGACAAACATGCTACATTAAAAATAAGGAAACACGGTAAATGACAAATTAATTTCTGCCCTAAATTAATGCATTGGCCTGGAACCTAATAAAACGGCAGCAATGATAACTTGTAATGGAAGACAGGGGAATCAAACTTCTGTAGAGTTTAAAACTAATTTGTATCACGAAAAAAATACAAACAATAACACACATTGGCCACGGTTACATGAGACATTTAATTCTGAATTAATAATTTGATTTAAGTAGCCTAGTTAGGAATTTAAGGGCAAGAATTTACATTGACCTTTCATTTAATTCCTGTCCGTGAAGTGTTTACATTATGTTTTGAAAGCAGAATTAAGTTTTATTCAGAATTAAAGTGAGTTAACTCAGAACTAAATATCTCATGTAAACCCAGCCATTTACACATTTTATTTTATAAGCTATGGCTATAGGTTTTGGTGTTGCCTAGGCAATTTAATTTCTGTGTTAGCCTACCTAATTCTAACCTTTCTTGATAAAATGAAAGTGGAGATATTCAATTTTCTGATATAACAGATGGGATGTTACAGAATAACAATTTAATGAAATTAAATTTCACAAAGATTTAGGCCACCGGTCCGTTCATTTTGACTCCATCTCAGACATGCCAGTGTACAAGGCAGTAGGGCTGTACAGTGACACTGTAATTGACAAAGTGGCAGAAAACAGTGATCTTTTGAAGAAACTGCTACTCCCCCAGCACTAGCAGCATTTGAATAGCCAACATTCAGAAAGATTAATCAGTGTCACTGTTATTTTTTTTTTTATAACTTTACTCACGATTGCTACGCACCACATGCACCATGTCCACATTCACATTGAGATAAAACATGAAAGAGAATGTGTGAGGGATTTTTATTATACTTTTATTTTTTGAAAAGAGAATAAAGAATGTGTGAGGGATCTTAATTTGAAATTTTTGAAAAGGAATGATCAGTGATACTGTCCTCTATACATTCAAACAGTTCTTAAATAAACACTGAAAACAACTGTATGTGTGGGTTTTCAATTATTTCAAAACCATATACTAGAACCCCCTTGGCGCACCACGGTCGGTGGGTGGGCCTATTTGGGGGGAAAGTCCAGGGCCTTTTTTTGGTCCCAGTCCGTCCCTGCTTTGAAACCACCACCAGGCATAGTGTCAGGCTGTGTGCATCTCTACGTTGATTCAGCATTTCAATTCTTGGCAGTATTTATACAGCACCTAAACCTGCTTTATAGTCGTGATGTGGAAATTTCACTTTCTACAATATGGAATCTTTAAAGGATGAGTTCACCCAAAAGTGAACTATCTACTCCCCCTCAAGCAGATGGAAAGCTTCGTAGTCCACAGAAGTATTTCTGTCTGGTGTAATCCAAGTCTTCGGAAGCTCCATGATCCCAAATTGATTTAAAATTACATCATCTTCACCCAAGCCAAAATCTTTACTCTACCGGCTAAGCTACACCACATCTGAAGTGGATGCATGAGCTGAGCCATGCATTGAGAATGTAAATAATGTCTTTTCAGATCAATTAGGGATCTCTGGGCTTCTAGAGAGCTGGATTAGCTGTATTTAACCTTTTCAGTTTCTTTTTTTTTTTTTCAGCTTTTCTAGCTCCTTTGCAGTCGACAAGACAAGAGCAGAAGTCTGACTACAGAGATCCACCAGAAGAAACAGAAATTACTAAGAGTCTGTAAAAACACACTCATTGTCTTTGGACTGACTTTTCATCACTTTTTCTGACATTTGAAGGTGAAGATTACGATATCACTGCCGACGATGACACATGTGTGATAAATTAATGGCAGTATGGCTGCTATAAATATCCACAGCTGCACATGATGTCTTTGAATAAGGACAGCTGTTCTTGGAGGACTGCAGTGATGCAACACAGACAATAAAATTGTGCTACTTTTTGATGGGTGCAGGTCTGTAGCCAGAGCATTTCGTATGGAAACAGGTGATCCAGTGCATGCCTTAATCAGGGTTATGCATCTGCGCCATACTTTCACAATGATTGAGTTTTATTCAACAGAACCACGCCTATACGCCCAGCTTTAGATCTAGCTGTGCAGACTTTCATCCACCTGGCCCAGCAGAGCTAAAATGTTTTCCACATGGACGGTGCAGTAATGTCTGTGCCTCAGACCGGAACAAACTCCTCAAGAGGGCAAATAGGTGAGAACAATGGCTGTAAATACTATTACTGCTGTGAATCAAGTTGGGAAATGAGACATAACAGCTTCTCATTACTCGTTACCGTTACCGTCTCCTGCACATCAACCCTGCAGCCTCCTGCAACCTCTGAGGTGGGAATTCTTTATTGCAGAGGACAAATCTGTTTTTATACATCACAGGCCACATTAATCTGACATAATTTCCTTTTGGTGTGTGTAGTGTTTAAACAACCTTTCCATCTGTGACAGACTTTAGCAGACATATTTTTTGTACAATAAATATCACAGTTTTTTGAATATATGTGTGTGCTGGACAGAGAGACTCCCATACTAAACACTGTAGACAGTTAAAGCTGCAACTATTCATCGATTAATCAATTGGTTGTCAGCTATCACATTAATCCGCAACCATCAATCAATCAGTTTCAGTAATTTTTTGAGAAAACAAAAATCATTATTTCCAATTCCAGCTTCTTAAATGTGAATATTTTCTGGTTTCTTTCCTCCTCTTTGACAGTCAGCTGAATATCTTTACATGTGAGGACGTGATCTTGGGCTTTTGGAAACTCCGATTGACATTTTTCACCACTTTCTGACATTTTATAGACCAAACAACTGATAGATTAACAGAGAAAATAATCAACAGATTCATCAGCAATTAACAGTTTCAGCCCTAGACTGGGGGCTTAAACTGTGAAAATGTCTCTATGGTTGTACATTGTCTAAAAAGAAAAAGAAAGACAGAAAAAAAAGAATTTTACTTTAAGACATACTGGTGCAATGAGGCATGTCCTGTGTCAATGGCCCCTGACTATAAGCTCATGACTTTAGTACTGTGTCATTTGAGCTCTGCTTTCAGTTTCACACACACCTTTTTATACAGCTCCGCACAAAAAACTCTGGGTCTGCTACAGGTAGGAAAGTGTAAACACTCCATTTAATTTGAATTAAACTAAAACTGCATGATTATGACAGATTGCACTTAAGCTCTCCCTCCCTGGAGAATATCCTCTGTGACGCTCTGATGTTTTTGTTAATACGCTCGTCTAAATCTTCTTCTGATCTGTGTGTCACAAACGCTCCAAGCTATCATCATCAAAGCACCACAGTGTTACCCAGGCAGGTCACCTGTTACTGTTTTCAAAGGAAGCCTCAGTGCAGCCCAAGAAAGGGAGACAGTTTTATAACAGGCACGACTTTGGCTGTCCTTTGCTGAAGATTTCAGACTTTATTTGTTATCATGGCAGTGTTGGTGAGTTGTTGGAGAACAGAAGGTCAGGTGATGAACGATGAGATGATGAGATTAACATTATTCAGGACCCAGAACAACAACAAAGACTAAGGAAGGAGAGCTGATTCACTGGATGAAGCTGAGGGAATAGGTGAACTACTAAAAATGTAACTCCAAACAAAAAAACGCCTTCCTCTTTTATCTCCTTGCATTATTTTTTCTTCTTAGGAAGTTATGTTTTCACCCGTGTCTGCTGGTCGGATGGTTGGTTTTTTAGCAGGATTAAAAAAAAAACTACTCAGCGGATTCCCACGAAGCTTGGATGGACCCCATTAACTTTTGGTGCTGATCCAGATAAAGGGACGTATCCAGGAATTTTTTCCTCACTTTCTTTAACATTGTAAGATATTGCAAGACATTGCGAGACCTCTTCGATAATTCTTCAGGGAATAATGTGCATATCTTTATGCGAAAAAAAAAATCCTGCATATTTAGGTGGCTGGTGTCTGTGTGTGAGTACAATTTCATGCAGAGCCAAATAAAAATCCAGATCTAGCTGATTTAAATATGTTTTATTTGATATTGGATTAGGCTTGATTGAATTAAAGGTGACTGTTGGCAGAGGTATGCGCTCTGAAATTTTAGTTGTAGCTTTGTTTGTTTCCATGTCTCATCTGTTGGTCCTATATGTTAATAAATGATTAAATCATCAATAAAAACTAAAGTGAAAAAAAATAAAAAATGCATTATGTACCACATAAGGCGACGACTGCACTCCAATTTCCTCAAATGACTGTAATCACACAGTAATTACCAATCTGAACAAATGACTCACATCAACATCGGGTGATATCAGGCCACTAAATTAGGGGAGTTCTGTTCCAAACCTGGACAGAGAAATAAAATAATCCTGCAGGGACTGACTTCAGGAGAGTGCACATGCACATGTAGCCTGGCTTCCTGCTTGCTGACACTAATCCAAAGGCAGCGGGGATTTTCTGCCTCTTGCTGCTTCTTGCCTCACACCCCTGCAGGGCTCTCAGATCCTCACTGGCTTTCCCAGTCACACACATGCATGCAAACATACACAGACGAACACACGACGGACTATAAATATTCAGGCCAGGATCGGCGGTACGTGCAGCACTATGTACATCGGGGACATAACACACAGTGCTCATTTCAACCCTGCCACCGAGCTCTCCGTCAGCACTTTTATGTGGGAAAAGACTCGCACATCTGCTCATCTGATGCTTTTCATTTAGGCAGACTTGTCCATAAATGCGCTCCACGGAGCCCAAACTGGAGCGGTCCCATCGCTGTTTTTTTGTTGGCTCGCACAGCACTCATTAGATGTGTTAGCTGCTGCATGACAAGCCAAGCTTCAGGTGTTGCGTGTTTGTTTATGTTTGTGTCTGAGGGTGAGAGGTGCAGTTTGGAAAGCACATGTGCAACACAGCGAGTCACATTACACCATGACAGACTGTCACGGTGAATTAAAGGCAGGACACAAATGGAGGCAGTGGTCAGGAAACATCATTAATGCTGTGATGCTCTGGTCCACTATAAACAGACATGTAGATGGCAGAACTGGCTGAACGAGACAAAACTAAATTTTTCCTTCCTGGTCATTCTTTTTCCCTGAATGAAAAATTCTCCTATCGTCCAAATGTACTGTCTGTCTGTGAGTTACATAACCATTGTACAGTATATGTAGCGTGATATGAGACAGCAGAAGCAGCTGAAAACTGGGTTAGTGCCAATTACTTCAATGCCAGCAGCCAAGTAATCTATAAGTTTAGATGTTTTTCTTTTCAGTGACACTGATAAAAAGAGACAGCAGCTCTTATCTAATCCTTTACCCCCGCGACTTACTGACAGAACAAATGGTTTAGAGTCCAAAATGTCAAAGTTGGGACTGTTTGCAGTCGTGGACACACATCTTGACTGCTGAGATTAATAGGCTGGAATTGAAGAACAAGAAAATGCAAATGCGACTGACATACCATGCTGGTTGCATTTTGTTTTTGTACTATGAGATATGTGTTGGTGATAAGTGTGTCCGAATAACCGCATGGGCCAATCCCAATTAATATTCCTCAGTATGTGCATTGTAATTTAGAGTATTCAAGGAAGCAGTGAGTGTATTTTTAGCCATGCTTTAGTCTCCGGGGGACGGCAATGTCGGTCGGGCCACTTCTTTGGTCCAGACTCAAATACCTCAACAACTATTGTATGGATTGCTTTAAATTTCGCAGAGTTGGGAAGTAACCAAGTACAAATACTTTGTGACTGTACTTAAGTAGAGTTTTCAGGTATTTGTACTCGCGTATTTATTTTTCTGACAACTTTTTACTTTTGCTCCTTCACGTCTGCTCCTTACATTTACAAAACAGGCTTGTTGGGAATTATCATGATTTTTGTTTTGTCAGTGTGTGGCATCTTCCCAACGTCACAAGACTGATTTCAACCTATCCGTACTGTTTATATCAAGCAAGATGAAAAGATGTAAAAGATGCAACAAGACAGAAACAGACACAGAGGGAGACTGGAATGGGGAGAAAATGTGTGTAGTGACAAAGGCTCAGGTTCAGTTAGCTTCAGTTAGTGGTCGGTAGAAATGTCCTTCAGAGGGACACTTCTTATACCTTTTGTACATTTCAGAGCCCGTACATTCTTACTTTTAATTGAGTGAAGAAGTTGAATCAGTACTACTTTTACAAGAGTCTTTTTTTACTACATTTTTAACTTGATTTAATGTAAAAATGTTAATTACATGAAAGTGGATGTTGTTACAATAATGTCAAGGTGGGTTTGGTCAGATTTGGCCATTGTACTAAACCACAGGGTTAGAGCGGCAGACGCTGCATGTTTCAACCATTCATCTATAACCTTTAGCTCACTGTTTAGACTTCTCTGCTCGTTTGTTAACTAGTTTTCACTCACTTTCAATACCAACATAAAGTGTTCAGGTGACTTAATATATGAATATATGTTTTAATGACATTATATTTGATTAAAACACATATTTTATTTTTTCATTGTGCATAACTGCAAAAACAAAAAACAAAAAAAGAAAACACGTGTGTGTTGGATATCAACCAGTGTTGGATATCACTGCTATATGGGGTACTTAACATAGATTTTTTTTCCCCCATGATACAGGTGCATTATTTTAATTGATCACACTTTGTCTGTTACTTATTTCATGTACAGATTTTAACTGTGGCCGTGGTACATTAAGCACAATTTCATAATTTGTGTGAACAAAAGCAGCGAGCCGTTTAACCAAAATGAAAACTGTCATTATCTGCTCATCCCCGTCAGTCACGTCGTACCACCTCCAAACCAGCCTCCTCCATCTCGTGCCCCCGCAGGCATTTCTCACATGTGCACTTCAACAGTGACTTAATGAAACGCCTACAATCACTTACCAACAGCAGATGTAGATGCCTGCCAGTCGTGCTGCCAAGCATGAAAAATTACCATGTTGCTTCCCTTGATAACAGTAGCTGGAAATACATTCCCCAAGTTGCAAACTAAATTACAAACTAGAGCTTGTTTTGCACGACTGACTCATTAGAGTTGTGTTTGGAATATTTGATTTTAAGCGTTAAAAAATGGTGGGCCATTAGATGGTGGCTAATCTCCTGCAGCAGCTTTAAAACTACTGTGGAGGATGGATTCAAAACACCTTAATGTAGGAAATAGACAATGGGGTTGTTCAAATATATTTTACCATCATCTCTTTTATTTAAGTTCCCTTTTCATGTTGCAAGTAAAGTGATGATTTTAAAAGAGAAGAACAACAAAGGAGAAGTTAATTTCACTGCTGACAAAAAAGCAAATGTGTATTTATCTCATGTTTAACACATTTCCCATGTGTATCCATGTGGAAAACATGACACAAGTTTTTTTTATATTTTACATGTGCAATGTGAGACATCACGTGTAAAAATAACATTGCCTCATGTCATATCACACATTAAACACATTTCACTGATTTGATTTTCTAACATTTAAAGTGAAGAATTGGTCACAGGTGAAAATGTGAATACCTTACTGTTGCGGTAATCTAAGGGAGAAACCAATGTTAAGAAAGATACAAAAGAAGATCCCAAACATTTTGCTAAGTCTACTTGTGATCCCTCATTAGAGGCAGCATATGTCTGTTTCATTTGTATAACATTAAAGGGCTGAAGAGGTGAAACTGATATTTAAAGCTATAACATTTATGGATTGAAATGAACAAAACAACTAGACATTTGTTATATATTTTGTTGAGGTTGTACCAAACTATTCTAAATAATTCCAACAATCTTTAAACCCCATAGAAATCCTAATTGTATTCTGTCACCATAATTTCCGGGGAAACATCAGATGATGATGAGGGTGAGGAAGGAAGTCAGCGAACGTGACTAAATGCAATGTGAATAAAACTTTAATAAATTACCTCCTCCGTGAACATTTCTGCCTGAGTCACGTAGATAGATTTTCATCAGCAATTGTGGTTGTTTAACAATGAAGACAACAACTCCTATGATCCCACGCTGCTTCATAACATCAACAAACTTCATTCTGTGCATTTAATTAAAAAAGCAAGGATTACAGAAAAATCGGAATAACACAAACTGTGTTGTATAGCAGAAATCTGCTTTCTACACATTGGGAACCACTGCTGGAAGTCTACATGGGTTTTTGTGTGTCCTCTTGTTTAATTAATCGTCTGAATGAATCATCTTCATTCAGAAGATTAATTAGACCTGTGACTTCTTCCGGGTTCAATAGTCAATTCTTCATTCCTTATTCCAGGTCAGGATTTGATCGGCTCTAAATTAGTTTGTTGCTCTGACCAGACGGATCAACACTTGCTGCCCAGTTTGCTAAATTAAACTGTGCTGGATTAAAATTAATCCAAACTTCGAACCAGGACTTAATTGTATTTTGAAAGAGGCTTGGCCAGTACACCAGTAACAAGCAATTAGTTGGAAAACTGCAGCTGAACAGCGTGTTTATCAACAGACTGTCTGATCGGTTTGATTTATCAAGCGTGGCCAACAGCCTGAAACCTACTGCAGGGGAGAGACAGATCTATCTCATTACTCAGTGTACGATGTTAAATGTCTGATTGGAACATCAACATGAATGTCAGACAGGTTCTCAGAGTTGATATTTTGTTTTAAATGCACTCCTGCTTCATATTACCTTTCAGATTTTTCAGGGATTTTGGTTCGATGTGACGCTATATAAGAAAAAGAAAGGCGTGTTACAGCAATAGAAAAGAAGTTCAATGGAGCAGTCATGTTGTTTTTAATTCACCGCCTCTCGACTCTCCGTGACCACCGTTTTACACCACTTTTCCTCCAAATTTAGTTTTTTTCTTTCTTGTCACTGCCAACCTGGCCTGGGGAGGATAGACTACCATGTGCTTCCTCCCATACACATGGAGCTGCCAGCCGCCTACCTGCATGATTTGCCAAAGAAGCACTACAGACACAATCCCCAACCATCGTCCTACCTGCAAACACTGCCAAATGTGTTTGTTGTAGCGCTGGAGGAGTCGGAGTGATTAAAGTAGTGTGTGCATCCATGTATGGTTAACTGTGAGAGTGGAAATCATGTTTGCCTACGTCTGATCACTTCACAGTGATTGAGATAAAAATCTTCGGTATGCACGGCTTTATAAGTCTGACGCAAATTATCTATAGCAAATTATCCACGTATATTTCTATCTTTTTTAATACAGATGGTTTAAGTATTTAACTTGCAGAGTTCTCTTCAGTGATGGACTATTGAGTGGTGAAGGGATGACATATTTTTGTAGGCCAACCCGGAAGTTAGCATCCCCCTGGTTTCTAAATAAAACACCTATGGGATTTTTGAATTGGTTTTTGGATTATCACTGAAAATAATCTTAAAATAAAATAAGTTTATGATACTGACACATTTTGTTCAGCATGCTAATCTTCTCAGATGATCACCACTTTTGTGATTTTCGAAGCATAACCTAAATCGCTAGAAGTAAAAAGCTAACGTTAGGCTATAAACAGACTGCATCACGGTCAGATGACTTAAACATCACCACCACTAAGCGTCTTAATACACAAATACTATACACATTTTCTGTAAATTGATCTACAAGTTGTAAAGTTAAAGTTAGAATAGTTTGTAAAAACGGACGAGTGAGTAGATGAGTCTCCGTGTTCGGTGTGATGAAGTTTAATGTCCGTGACAACATCTGTAGTCTCATTTAGCCACTTGTTAGCAACCGCTGTTTTTAAGACATGTAAGCGCTTTATAATTAAATTGTGGGACATTCAATGATGTATTTTATGTTGTAGAACAGAACGTGTAAATATCTTTAGCTTGTGGTAGCCACAGACCTTATTTCAGGCATTTAACAGAAAACCCATTCAAAAAACCCACTGACTTTGGGACGATGGAACCAGAAGTGCCTGGACGCGTTGTTCATCTTTTTAACAGGAAGTAAAGGCGCCATTCATTTCGTATGATGAAAGCCTCGATGGCTTCATGGACCTGATACACCATGCTAAAAAAATCCATCATGTTTTTTGAGAGGAGAAGGTTGGAAAAGCTGTTCACAAAGCGGTTTTGTTTATCTTATTTGATTTCCAGTTTATTGTTGTGTTCTCCTATTTGCCATTGTGATGTACTTCACCAGAGTGTCAGAGAAAGTCATACTTTGTTGTTCCTACTTAGTATTTCTCACTGGTGATTACTTTATAATGAATTGAGCACCAGTGCTGAGCTTTGCCTTAACACGATTTGATGATTTTGGCCTTGTTACCCTTTTGCAACAAACCTCCCCAGTTGCCTTGGCATGAGCAGAGGTGTGGCTTTATGAGACCAGACATCACATTACTGCCCACTCATCATCTGCTCTTGCAGAGTCACGCACAGACATTTTGAGAGTCACGCAGCAGCTCAATTAAACAAACACACACAGAAAAAAAAGAGAAGGACACTTCAGCCAAAAAAGGGCAAGAGGCCAGCGGCCTGAGCCAATACAGACACTCAACTCGGAACATCACACTACAGTGCACTACACATTCACTGACTTTCAGATAATTACCAGCCATTAGCAGAAGAACAGTTGATTTGACAGCTGTTTTTAAACTGCTGGAATGGCCTAGAAAACAAATTTTATACACAATTGTAGTTGTTCAATATGTTCAAAAGCTCCAGGTAATTGAGTTCAAATGGCCCATACATGAGTTAAAACAGTAAACTCTATTATCCAAAGTAAACTCAGCCTCTGAAGCTGCATTAGTACTGGTGCATAAACCAACCACAATGGCTCGACTTTCACATAATAGACTGGTTAATAAAATGGTTACATTGGCATTGTAGCCATGTTTCATCTCGGTCAGTTCCTTAAGTCTTCCCATTGCTGGACCACAAAACAGTCTTGTCAAACTGCAGAATTAATTTGTCTGTCACATCTCCCACAGCGTCTCTAGTCTGCCCTATTTACTTCCTTTCGCAAGAAATCTTAATGAGCAATGTCACTCTGAAGTCTTAACTTAATAGTGAGTTTCTCTGTCTGTCCCCTCATTTGCTTCAAGTGGAAAATGTAAAAATATGCAACCTGGAAATGCAGTTTAGGCGCATGGTCTGACTTTTTAAAACATCTTGGAAACATGGCAGCCACCATCTTTTTCTAGCAACAATCAAAGGCCTGACACAAGTCTTTCCCACCAGTGCTGGCTCTTTCCCAGATGGCCGACTTCTTAGTGTCTGCTCTCCAACTGGCTACTTTTGTGCCTTTTCTAAATGGGAAACTGTGGTCATGCATCAGACAGATCTAGAGAAAAAGCAATATTTCCTATTTCCTAATCCTTCCAGTTTGAAAACATATGTGCAAATATGACCCTCGTGCATAACAGTGTGTGCAAAGCTAGAACTTGACATATTTTAGTTATGACAAATCTGTACAAATGCCCAACGAGAACATGAGTGCAGTGAGTCACACGTTGGCCCTGTTCACCTGTTTGGGTTGACTCAGACCACCTCAACACTGCACTTGGCAATTTGCAAAGATGAATAATGAAGCAATAATTCACAGCAGACCACAGCACAGTGATACTGAATCTGTGGTAGTGTGACATGCACACAGTGAATTGTTTAGTCGTTGAATGATGTGTTACAGTCGCAGTTTGAAGCTAAAATTAGCTCTGGTCACATCATTAACCTGGGGAGGAGGATTTTATTCATCTGTAATTGCAGTCATAGCAGTCAGTTCTGTCCTTTTTTGGCTTATGACCCTTCAAATGAAGTGAAGTTGTGACCCCTTACACATGCATTAGCTCGGCGTGGGCATGAGTTATGAGTGGTTAAACCAAAGAGTCCTTTTTTCTTTCCAAATTGACTCATTTGAAGATTTTTGCAGAGACCTTTAAGAATAAGTTCACCCAGGAAAGAAAATTCAGTCATTATCTACTCACCCCCATGCAGATGGAAAGTCGTGCGAAGTTTTATAATCCACAAAACATTCCCGCAGCTTCACAGCAAAACAGCATTGCAGCATTCTTCCAAACAACTGAAGTAGATGGGGACTTGTTTTAAAAAATAAAATGGCTCCATACACCTCGTCCGCCGCAATCCACGTCTCCGGAGGCCCCGAGATCCCAAAATGATTTGAAATGACGTTATTTACACCCAAATCTTTACTTTAGCTGCGAGTGTCAATGGGCACAGTCTGAAGTGGGTGCACGAGCTTGTGCATGAGTCAAGGCAGTAAATGTTGTCTTTTCAAATCAATTTGGGATCTCAGGGTTTCATGAGACTTGGAATACATTGGAGGTGCTGTACACTGTAATATCTGACAAAGTGACTTCACTTAAAAAAAAGTAGACTAATGATTTTAAGTTGGTAAAACTTTTTAGCTCATAGCAACTTCAATTTAATAGTCCACATTACTCGGTTGCTTGACTTGACTTTTATAAAGTAAAGTATTATGTTTACAAGTCCCCATCTACTTCAGTTGTTTAGGAGAGTGCTGCAACGCTGTTTTGCTGTGAAGCTCCAGAAATGTTTAGTGGAGCCCCATTCAGTTCTATGAAAGGCTGCTCAGTGGCGCATGAAGCCAAAATTGCTCAACTACAGCGTGTGCATGAGACACTTCCACAAACCCAGCTGGCAAACTTCAGGTTTAGCGGCTGGCTAACTTGAATAGAGATAAAATCAATTAATCTTGCGGCCCTTCTAGAATTTCCCAGTTTTATTGGACTAAATGGCTTAACTTATGATAGTCAAAGGAGTCTTTCTAAGGGGGTCGTGATGCTCAAAAGAAAATGATCCACTGTTTTACAGCCGCTTCTTTCACAATATAAGCTTAAAGGAAAAGTCTTTTAAAGGCTGTAATTACGGAAGTTGGATTCAAAGCCTGCCGCTCTTCCTTGGGGCTTGGTTCAAACCCCCAAAAATCCATAGTTTTAATCACCGTAACAGTGTATTTCAATTGGTCGCCTGTCGTTATAACATCCAGAAGAAAGTCAGAGAGTGAGGAAGGACATCGGTGAATTTGATTAAACGTAAATAAAACTTTAAACATGACTTTGTGGTTTCTGTCTGAGTCAGATCGTTGTTTAACAGTGAAGGCAGCAACTCCCATGAGCCCACGCTACTTACAAAAACAACTGACTGATATGTTGGTGTGACATAACACTTTTTGTAATTCACTGTGTTCATTGTGTTGAGTGTGTTGCATTCAGTTGTTGGGTTCAGTGCACTGTAGTATTTCCTACCTGACACTGATTTCTTCACTTTCTTATCAACAGTGACACAGTACTAGTAATAATCATGATGATACTGGGCTCGTATTTAATCTGTCCATTGCACTGTAAGCTTTTTCTCATCCATATTGGGTTACAGTAGTACTCCGCTTCTGCTCACAACAAGAGGAGAACTTACCACCATGACTAATACATAAACCACAGTTTTTGAGATGTTTTTTTCATTTTGACAGACTATTCAGTGTTGTTGTTTTGGGTGAGTCAATTGACAATCTGAGATGCTGATTATCACTTCTTATTGCTTAAAAAGTTCAGATAAGGATCCTCTATTGTGTCAGCTGATTGTGTGAGTTGAGGACAGTCAATTATCCAGCAGTTCTTCCATCACACAGTGTCAGACCTGTCTGTTTCTAGTTGGGCCTTCTTCGCATGATCCTTTCATGGTTTAAAAAAACTATTTTTCTGACTTTTCGTGCACAGAGCACGTACTGTATTTGCACTTAAGGCATTGTGCTTCTTTCGTTAAAAATTGAGGGAGATACAGCTCCTCACAAACTCCTCAGTCTCTTTGAACTGCTCTGCGGTAGATCTCCTTCTGCTCTCATTTCAAAAAGCCTCTTTGATTTCAATGTTGAGGTTTATTTTCTTCACAACCCTTTCTACCTCTTTCTCTGCTGTACGCTATTTAATTCCCACCACTCCCTCAAGAGCTAACTGCCTGATACAGTACCTGCATCAACATTTAGCTGAACTTCTATATTCCAATAGTATGATTACAATCAGTTTTGCAATAACAGAAACACAACTCTGGTCATGCTATTATCATGGCAAGCTCAAACCTGAAACACAAGAAGAAACAGACTTGAAGATTTCCTTTTGTTCTATTTGGTAAAACTGGTGAGAAGTTGTAATGTCAGTGTGCCTTTGGACTTCACTTACCAGAGATTCAAACAGTTTCGCCCGTCTGACGTCTTTGGGTTTGCACTTGTTTTTGAAGTTTTATCGTCATCGATCTTTTCTTTGTTTGTTCAGCCAAAGTAACATTTACTAGCAACGCTATCAGAGACCAGAACAAAACAGTACACTGCTCCACAGACAAGTGAGGTGATGAGCGAGTCTCTCTTGCTCCTGCTCTTTTATTGGACCAACCACTGTGGGATGATAGAAAACGCGTCACTAACTGTGAGCTACTTGGGATATTTTTCCCGGGAATGTCACCACAGATGCCCAGTTCTTAATACCACCAATGCAAGTACTTTCGTCAGTGGGCCATGGGCTCAATCATCATTATGTTCCCTCATTCTGTGATAGATAGTGACTTAAAGCTGTCATAGGCGTTATTTTCTAGCTCTATATTCAAATAGTAATCACTGTTATAAAGTGTTTAGTCAGTAACCCATGTCTCTACTCTCCTGCTCATGCAGGTAAAGACAAAATAAATGTTACCAGTGGTCCACGAGTAGATCTGGTGAAATATCATGTGTTAAATTAAGTGTTTCATGATGCTGAGCAACTCCGAAGCCTCGTAGTGAGTAGGATGGAATCGTTTTTTTAATATTGAATCAACTTGTACGTAAATTCAAACATTTTTGGCTGTTCTGCTATGTTGTCAGACTTTGTCTGTCTTTGCAATGTAACTGAACATTGTGAGCATTTTGCAACACTGCACTGTATGCGTAACATATTGTCAAAAATGATCAGCTGTTGACCGCCATGTGAGACTGAAATTCTCCAGTTTGGAGCCAGACATTGCTATACTTATGTCGCCATTCTTCCCATTAAGATGGCAACAGAGGCGATGATGAGTGAGTAGGCTAGGCTATTTTGCCAGACTGTCATCTCATTAGGCTGCAAATTGTAATAAACTGTTGAAGTAGGCCGATTGTTTTGGGGGATGTTGGGAAATAAGTGCTTGGTGGTCCATGAGTTTGTTTTTTTTTTTAAATGGTTAAGTGGTGCTTGGTCTAAAAAAGCTTGAGAAACACTGTCTTATATATATTACTAAACAGGCCAAGCGATGAAAAGCACTTGAAGAAAAGAAAGAGGCACAGAGAGCTGCCTCGAAAAAAAGAAAGCAGTCATGCAAGTGTAGTGATGATGATGCAGAGAGGAGGGAGGGAACAGCGCTCAGAGCAGCTTTAACAGACATTTAAATGAAAATCTTCCAGATTATTACTTCAACATCCTGGTTTCAGAATCTTGAAAATGAAATGTTCTTTTTCTCCAAATAGAGAGAAATTTTGATTATGTGCTGTGGGTTGATACATCATGTAATTACCCCTCTATAGAGGAGTTTTTAATGTCACTAGTGGAGTTCTTTATTTTCACGCCTTCACATGCATAAGGGATTTGCAAGAAACAATGCATAGAAAAAATCTAGCACTAGGTTTTTTTTTTGTTCGTCAGTGATATCAGTCTCAGTGTTTACTGTTCTCTCACTGACAGCTGTGTCAGAGCTGTATTAAGTTACTGATAATGCAAGCTGAACACTTCTCACTGTGCCTACGCACTTGTTTTGAATCTGTTAGAGTAAATGCAGAGGTTAGCGCTGACCGTGATTGTGTCTGCCAAACAAGAAAACAATCATTTTTGGCATTCTTCATCAGTAACTCAGTTTTAAATATGGTAGGGGGTAATGGAAAGGGGAGGAGCAGCCACAGTGAGATGTTGGATGAGGAGCCACAGGCAGCAGCCTGCACACCTCCAACAGCAACATTACAACTTAACTGTGTCCTGCTGTTTTGCAGACAACGACTCACGCTGTGTGCAGCATGAACTCAGACTGTGGTTGATTATTGCATGATAGGAAAAACTAAATTATTGAATGACGTCTTTTATTAAAACAACGTGATTTTGTTTGGTTGCACTGCAAACAGCTGCCCTTTTGTTATGTTTCTGACAACTAACTGCTCAGTGAAAGTTTGCTGCCTCCAGAATTATGGGACTGGTAGTATGTAGCGCCTGCTGTTACTGCTGTTAACCACAGAAGTCGTCAAATCAACCAGGACTGAAATCTTGAAGGATAAAAACCTAAGGGGCTCGATGTAACAATTGGTAGCAATTCAAATGTATTATTTACTTTTTTATTGGCATCTGTAAGCGGATTGTAACGTGACATGCAAAATGACACCTTCCTCATCTCTCTCAGTTGCCTATAAAAGCCTGTGGACGATTATTTTAAAGTTGTTTACTGCTGCTGGACTGTTTATTTCTTTGTCAATGACTCAGGTCAGATTTTCCACACCAGTCCAAAGGATGTGACTCTATGCATGTTCTCGAGTGCCTCATCGTAGTGCCTCTCTCAGCTCTGCTCACAGAGAGCAACAGTAGCTAATGTTAGTTTAGAAATGGAGTCTGCTAACATAAACTAACATCCGGCCTCCAGCACATGCAGAAGGTCCACAGTGCCCCTTAAAGATAGCGACAAAGGGCAGGTGGTCCAGTCATTTCATAGCTGTATGTTACATCAAAGTTAGTGAAACCACAAACCATCCCAACATAACAAGATGACAGCATTTCTTTCAACTTCTTGGATTTGGATTTTAGTAAATATTTTGTTGTATCAGAGTTTTATCTTGGAAGAAACAGCATCAGATTGCTCTGTTCTCTTTTGTGGTTACACACAATGCACTTTATGCCGGAAAAAAAAGAATTTCATCATTTTCTTTTGGCATGAAAGCAGAAAAGGGAAAATACTGCCTGGCATCTGGTCACGACAGCAGACTCAAACATTTGGACTTAATTAACCAGAGAGAAAAGGTGAAAGAGGCAGGAGGAGAAGACGGGCTCTGCAAACAGCTGATGAGGACGACTGAAAAAGGTCTTTTTCTCCTTCCTCCAATATTGCTTGATTGGACACTTGAGGTTAATTGCAGTGGTATAAAGGTAACCGTGATTACTGGATTGATTATGGGCTGGCTTCCCAGACTGTCATTAAGCCTCCATTCTGGACTCAAAAGTGAATCCTACAGTGGAGGATTGCTTTTGAAGAGTTATTTCTGCAACTCAGTGTTTTCATGAAAGAGAGACCTATAGTGATGAATCCTGACTGATGCAAGGGTGTTTTCATACCTCTCTGGTACCTCTCTCCTTTCCTTTCTGTCTGCTTTTATGATTTGTACGGTTATGCTTGTGAAATTCCAAGATTAAGTATTTGCTTGACTTTGATCTATGGAGGGACATGAAATGCCCGTTCTTTAGCTGCTAAAACTCTCCAGTACTCTTAAAATGAAGTGCAGGTATGTGTATATAATTGGTGTTTCCTTTCCATTGCCTTCTGATATTGATTATCTTTAGGGCAAAAATTTAAAAAAAACACCCTCTCCCATTGTTTTCAACGCTTGGACAACAGTTTACAAGTCAGACTACACCACTGTCCCATTGTCCATTTTTCCAGCTCTCCAGAAAAACAGCAATGTTATCACCTCACAAAGAACAGAGTGGCTGAGCTCTCATACACGAGTCAAAGAGGCGTTACGCTGATTTTCCACACTGGCCAAAGTTAAAATAAATTGAACTGTTTGACATCAAATATGCTGACCTTCCACAACCCATGTCCAATGAGATTCTGACGCTGAAAGGAGGAGGAAGGAAGGTATGATAGCGGCAATTTTACTGTAGAGCTGAATAACACAAAAGTTAACTTTGTATGCATTCGAATTCAGAGTAAAGACTTTCGATCATGGCAGAAAATATCAGAGAGGATGAGGATACATGCTAAGAAAATTAGGATTGTGATTGTGTAAATTCTGATGTTGCCCGTAGCGTCTTATTGAGCTCCCCAGCCTCTCTCCTTAACTACGTAGTGGCAGCCCAGCCGACAGAATAAAATGTTGTCAGTTAACATTTCTGCAAACCACTGATTCTCATACTTTTGTATGTGCCATAAGGTTAGGGTCATTTTTATGATCTAACTTTCATGTCTGTAGGTGGAGGGGATGGTGGTGGAGTTTCAGGTGAGAAGGCTTACAAGCCCCACAGTTCGAGACAGCTTTGCAACATTTGTAAGTGTGAAACCACTGGATATTTTGGACGAGGGACTGCAGCACTTCAACATTTGTAAGCATGACATTACTGGATATTTTTAAGGACCGTCTCAAATTCCAATTTCCTGTTTGTGCCGACAAAACCTGTTGTTTTTGACAAGACCCCAGGACATTTTCCAGTCATGTTTGTGGCGACCAAAACAGGCATTTTAAGCCAAAATATGATCTGAACTGGTTTTTGTGCCTAAACCTAACCAGACCATAAGCACAATGTTCTCACAATCAAAACTGAAAATTGAACCTAAAGAAAAATAAAGTGGCATTATAAGGAAAGTTTCAACATATCTGTGGTCTGATGGGGCGAGCGCTTTATTCAGATACATAAAGTAGAAAAGCAGTAAAAAATACAGTGTGAGCAGGAACTCATATGCGCTCAAGTCCAGTTCCTGCTGTCCCCTGACCAAGCAGTAGAAACATTTTTGTGTAATGTTTTAATTCGCACACTTTGACTACAAGATAATTATGTATTTTTTACATGACTGAACCAGCTGGTTTCTGCCTGGCTTCATAAATGTGATCTGTAACTCGATAACTTTTCAGATAAACACCTCCAATTACACAAACCCGCCAGGGACAGACTCTGAGTTCTTGTTATCTGCCTTCTGTTTACATGTAATCAAACCTCACTATGTGGAATTGAAGTAGATAGTCGGAAGGCTTGTTGACGTCAGCTGTCAAACGTTACAAATGATCTGATGCTGTTCTCAACTCGACACCAAATGAACCTGTAACATAATTTGTATCAAAACCAACAGAGAATAATAAGCTGTCGCTTAGTATTGTTGCAGTGTTGTTGAGGGACAATGTGACATGATTCCAATTACAAGCTGCACAGAGAGTAATGGCTCAATGTGATACCTTATCAAAGTCTGGAAATATACTGTATCCATTTACAATGAGACTGAAATCACCCTGTGTTTAAATTATTTGGAAGATTCATAAAGACACCTCAACTGTGAAGGTTGTGATAGTTAGGAAACAACAGGCTTATTTTCTAGTCATAAATCATCACTTAGTCATTGGTCCCTCACGGAAATGTCACATGTACTCAAAATTTCACATGTAAATGTAATATTTTCACGTGTGGTTGGCTATTTTCACATGAAACATGGCACATGAAATCACATAAAAATGTTGCTACGTCACATGTGAACTGGACATTTTCACAAGTGATTGGCTTGGAATAAAAAGTTCCACAGAAGATATTTACATTACTTACACGAATGACATATGTTCATATGTGATTTTCTTCTTTGTCACATGTGGATTACAATTTCGACATGTGGAAACATTAAATTAAATATATGACTGCAAAGAGCAGACAGACGTGGTATTATGAAATGACAAGTGAATAGGGATGGGTATCGTTAAGATTTTAATGGTGCTACTACTTTTACTGATACAGCTTATCGATCTGCTCCTTCGGTCTTTTGATATATTTTAAGAGAAAAAACGGAACTAATAAAGAACAAAATCAACATTGCTTTATTTTCCTGTAATGAAGCTTATTCGTAGGATATATGTATCTTCTTTATTTACCTTATATAACCAGGTAAAAGTCTCATTGTGATTAAAATCTCTTTCGGTGTATAAAATAGCTAATTATGAAATTATGAATGACCCAAATCTGCATGTATGCTCTGCTGATTAGACCCTGACAAAAATCAAGTAGTTTGGTAAAAAAGGTCATTTGAGAACATCATACGCTTGACTTAGGCTAGTAACTTAGCAATGAACTGACACTGCTGATATTCTATTGATAGCCTGTGACATTTGCTAACAATCTGCATCATCAGTCTTGACTGAGTGTCCAGGGGATGCTCTGAGCGCTCTGATTGTATTTATGATCATATTTTTATAGTTAAACAATCAAATGGCTAATAGTTACTTTTAATCATTACCCGTCTTTGTATAATTTGGTTAACTCTGTGTTGGCTCTCGGCTGCTGGCACCCATAACATACTTGAGGTAGATGTTGCAACAAGGGATGAAAAACTATAAGCTAAGCACTCCAAAACTGTGCATTTCTCCACCTGTATGTGTGTACTTTCACTAGATGTTTGTAAAGACATACTCGACTTGTTCCACTTGTGGCATTGAGCATTGTCCGCATCAACTTCAGTGAAGTGTAACTGGACTTTTAAGTGCTTGTTTCTCTCCGACATTGTCACTAAGAGCAGAGTCGCTGTGTGTCTGTGTGTGTGAGAGACAGGCAGAGAGAGCTGCCGCCGCCCTTCACAAATGCGACACACACACAGATCTCTCTTGTGGATTCAGAATGGTGAAAATGCATCACAGACGAACGTCTTTATTTCTCCAATATCGTCAGCAGAACCAATAACGTGAGAGCTTATCGACATTACGGTCTTTAATAATTTAGACCCAGGGCCCGTTTAGTACAGGGTTTCAGTACCCATCCTTAGGATTGAAGAAATAAAACTGGCAGAATTTAGGCAATTTAAAAGCCTAGAAAATATGCCCACAGTGTGTGTGCCGCACACATGCAGTTAAAACCCTACAATAGAAGCAGAGAGAAAAATCTGCATATAATACTGACGTATATGTTTTTTTTCTTTCTCACACTCTGCCTCTCCATGTGGCATCCACAGCTGAGTAGCTGCAGAAACAGTGTACACCAAGACGACAGGACAAGCACTGCATTTAAATAGACACGGTGTAATATTCACAGTATAATGCATAATTCAGCCCCGCACTGTGGATTAAACCCTGCTCCCCAGCTGTTACAGAGAGCCACTTAAAAACAGCATGTAGCACGACAGCCAAGACTCTGAACTGTTACAGATACCACGAGGCTCCTTTCTGCTGTTTTGTGCAGTTGAATTTCTCTCCAAAATGTGCAGCAGATAGAGTCACATAAGAAAAATCACTCTATATTATTATTTTTTTTCAAGCCCTCCTGTTTGCCAGTGCTCTGTTTGGAAAAACTCTGCACTCCGAAACACACACACATTTTCCAAACTGAGGGCGAGACGTGGAAAAAAAAGTACAGCATTACAGAAAGCGCAAATGTTCACACACAGATGTTTTTTTTATAACACTCACACTTACCAAACTCAAACACATGGCCTCACAAGGAAGCACAAACACACACACACATACACACACTGTTGAGGATAGTGTTTTCCATAGACAAATAGCCTCTATCAGAGATTCCAGTCCTTGTTGCCATGACAATGATTACATTTAGCCCAAACAGAGGTTTCTTTCTTATGACTTACGGTGCCCTCCACCCCATCCTCCGGGAGAGTGTGTTTTCAACATAATGCATGGGAATGCAACCCAGGAACAACATTACATGGAGCCAATTGATCAAGTGTGACACATGCGGAGAGCCTGGTGTGCACAGGGAGACAACAATGGACCGAAAGGGAAAAAAGAGAAACAAAAAGTACAAACTCTAAAATACTGAGCAACTTCTCACACCGGCAGTGTCACCTGAAGACATCATACCTGTCACTCACATCTGAAGAGTCATGAGAGGACACTTCAATTATCCACATCTGTTAAAATCTAATTAATTACTCTAAGCTGTAAACGATATGGAAAGCCAATAATATAAACTGGCAAAGGCGACAGACATTTCATTGTAATTGTTAGGCATTGTTTCCATCTCAGGAATCTATTACTTAAACTGGACTTGCTGGATCATATTTATTGATACTCCCTAAAAACTTAAGTCCTGCATCACAGTGTCTTGTGCCTGATTTGGTTCTCAGTAGTCTTTGTCCGTCTATATACAATATCACCTGACTAGCAGAAAACTTCTCATCTAACCACCCAATCGGTCTTACAAGTCAGATTATCACTTTCCAGGCACATAAATGTGGGGTTAAATACACATATTATGAGAAAACAACGTCCACTCAGCACGGTCATGGAGGATGCACAGCTACATTCTGCAGAACTACGCCTATCCGGGTGAAAGTTTTGAGCAAGACTGTTATCATCTCTCCAGTACACAGCAACACTATTACTAACGCTGCCCCTGGTAGGTTTTTTTTTAAAGTGCCGCTGTCAATCAAAACACCCAAAACAAAAGCTTAACCTCCTGGAAATATCCAAAGTGTTAGGAGGTCTATGCATTTCTGAAATATTCTTTAAAGGGTTAGCTTGGATAACCCCAACTAACCCTAGTTTGGATATTTTGTAGAGAAGCAGCAGGAGTACCGGTGCAGAACCAAGGCAATGTACTGCTGTGGACGAGGGCAGCAGCAAAACACAGTTTAGCCACATAACAACAGGCCCACCTTAAGAAAAAAACAATCAATATCAGTTTAATTGTACACTATATTTAGAATATTTTCACTGCCTTATCTTGCCCTCAGACAGCCCTTCCTTTGGGGAACAGAAGCTGTTAGATTTCTCTTTTCAAAGTCACCAGACTCCTTTGACAAAAACACAAAGTTTACCTCGCAGAACACAGGAGTCGCTGGTCTACTGCTGCCTCGATCGTTGTTTTTTTCTGGTTTTGTTGTTTTGTGACTTTAGTGTTTAACATGTTAGGACAGATCTGAAAGAACTCTTTGAGCTGACAATTGTGACACCAAACAAACAAAATACAGCACATACTGTTAATGTGAAAGAGTTGTTTGAATCTGACACTGTAAGTCTTACGCTGTAAGACATCAGCAAAGTTGACCTAATTTATGCTTAACTTTGATGTTTCGATGGTACAAAATGCATCACCCAGTGTGCCAGAATTGCCAGACTGCCAACTTGAGAATTTTTTTTGCAATTTTTACTTTCTACTAACCTAATATTACAGAGGAACATCTGACACATTTGTTCTGCATAACTGAGCTTTCTGTCAATGTTTTCATGAGGAGAATGTAGCTTCCATGCAGATTTCTTTTGGAAATTATTTGAGTCTGGTAGGGAAAGTAAAGGGAACTAGCCTGCAGTTTATATCAATGGTTCACATCTGTTCAGTTAGCACATCTCCCTGACTGTGTTTTCATGGGCTATTACTAACTGTATGTAGAGTAACAGTCTCAGTAAATGTTTATATATACAAGGATTGACGCTAATGTTGTGATGTTTTAATAAAAATATATTTTTTTTACAATTACACATTTTAAACCAATCTGTATTTGGTTATAATTGCCCATAAAAATGATAACAGACTTTATATCTGGTAAAACATGATATCACGTAGCAGGTGCATTTCTTAGTGATACACTGTAGAAGTAACATGGTGTGTAAGGTGGTGGTGTATCATTTAAAGGGGCTTTTCAGTTTCCAAACACTGAGTTGAGTCCTAGTGTTACAGGACTGGAATGAAAATACCTTCCTTTTTAATGTTTCCGTGCATAATGTATTTTGTTCGTATTTTGTACACGATTGCACTCGATGCAGCAGCCACCGCTCGAATTAACAAGCAGAAGCAAGGTGGAGTCTTTTAGAAACAAATCCTGTCCGTGGCACAGCAGGAAATGCTGCACCTATTTTTAACCACAAACACGCAGTTTTTCAGCTGGGACACATGGGAGGGCTCCAATTAGCTCACAGGAAACCCAGAGAGGCAAACACTGAGATAACTAATAACATGTCTTTCCCCACATGCTGACACACTGCACCAGAAGGAAAAAAAAAAAAACATGTTGAGAAAGATTTCATTTTGGGAGGAAGAATTCAATGCGGATTATAAGATGGTTAAGTAATGAAAATCAACACATTTTTATATGTGACAGCAGAGTATTACAGTGTGAAATGTGTGATTTAAGCAGTCACATGAATTTAGAAGACAGCTGAGTCCTTTACCGGCCTTTTAAAGTAAACACTTTGACAGGAAGAGAAATGTTTTTGTTCAGCTAATTTATTTATTTAGAATATTTTCAAGTCTCTCCCTCACTTTTTCCTTCATTCGTTGTTTCACTCGCTCACCCCTCTTTGACCCATTCATTCTTTGACTGTCTTTCTCATTTATACATCCACCCTTTCGTTCATTCATGCACTCACTCTCATTCATTCATTCATTGATCTTCTCTTTCATTAAAAAAAACATATCTCTTGATTCATTCACATATTTCTTCATATTTCCCCATTGATTCATTCACTAGCTGATGTTTGAATACCAAGTCATTCATTGATTCACTCGTGATCTAGTCTTTATTTTCTTCCATACACTAATTCATTAATTCATAAATTCATTCATACATTCGTTCTTCAGCTCTCTTAATTCATTATTTAATTCAGTCAGTCAGTTATTCATTGGTTGATTACGTCCTTACGTACATAGACTGACTTACCATACACTCATTCATTCATTTATGTATCCATTCATTCATTCATTCATTATTACCTTCTTCCTTTTATACACTGATCTTTATCATTCATTCATTCATTCATTCATTCATTCATTCTAAAGCTTGTTTAGCTGATTTCATTCATTCATTCATTCATTCATTCTTCAGCTCCTTGAAGAACTGATGAGTGATTAACTCATCAGTTCTTTCATTAATCTATATATTCTTAACTAACTAAGTTTATTTATCAATGAAAACATTTAGTCATTTATACCCTGACAAGCAGGTTGACAGTTCCTACTTATTGATTTACAACTTTTCATTTACACTCACTCACTCACTCACTCACTCACTCACTCACTCACTCACTCACTCACTCACCTTTCTACCCTCTCATGGTTGTTGAATACATCAGTGACTGCAGCTGATACAGTTACCCTCTTGTCTCTGTTTAATCCTGCTGAATTGTGAATGGAGTTTGGTGTAAACAGAGTTTTCTCACAGAGGTTAAAACCAAAGACCTAACTTCTGGGCTCTCTGAATGTGTTCGACCCTTGCACAAAGGCTACATCTAGATAAATAGCTACAGCATGAGAAGCCTGACTCGCTAAATCAGTCGCCTCCATTTATAACCTACTGTGTGACCGCACCTTCGGGTTCAATGCTGCACACACTTGATACTTCCTTATTTACTTTACTGCTGCAAGCAAATCCACAGATCATTTAAAATGCATTCAAAAGAAATGAGTTTGATATTAAATGTCACTATCATTAATAGTGGGGTAAGATAGCCAAGAATTTTAATTAACAAGAATGGTCTGAAAGAAGAGATTAAAGTGAAGGGATGATATTATCTGCACTGATGGAAGATTTACGTAATCGTCAGTCACAGTGAAAGAGGCTGTAAGAATGTGGTTCAAGTGAGGCTCACCTGAGATTAAATGAAAGCCTAAGAGTAATGACACGAAATCTCACTCATTTTTAACTTGCTCTGTGCGATGATGTTATCTGTTTCTTAACCATTGAGAAAAACAATCCACTTATCAGTGTGTTTCATTCAGTCTCAGTCTGATGAATAATTTTGAGACATTCTCTGTTTTTCTGTACACAAGATCGTGTGTGCAGAGGACCTCTGGCCCACACAGAAAGATACTGTGGCTGCAGGAAAAATCAACAAATCAAAACATTTGTTAGTAAAAAATTAAATGGAATTTTCCATCAGTGCTGTGGCAGCAGCTGAAATCTGCCAACTGCAGAGTCTAACGTCTAATGAAGAGGCAGAAACCATAGCTGTATAAAACCAGGAGTTGGCTGGAGGGAGAAAGGATTTACTGTTAGTGGCCTGAAAAGTAAAACAAAAATCCTAAAAGAGGACGTTGTGGTTTTTCTGCATAATCCAACAGACGTCAGTGAAAGCCTTCCAAAATAGCAGCGTGGACCTAGCCCAAGGAAAATGAAACTGCAAAGTCCCTTGAACATAAAGATGTTTTTCACCCTGGGAGGAGCGAGCGAAGCCAAAAACTGGTAACAGTTGTCCGCTGGGAGAATCTTTTCCACATCCTGTTTTTAATAACACCTCAGAGCATTTAGAAAATCAACAACCAAATATAAAAACATAACTCTTTACAAAAGCAGCCCTGTCTTGGCAGTGTGCCTTATCATTAACTGATGTCTGATCCATAAAAGATTAACCAAATATGATTTAAGCCACCGAAAATAGCTCTTTATCCTTCTGCTTCCTTTTCATAACATGCAAAGACCTCAACTATTCACCTAAAGCCTGAAGAGTGGGATTCTGTACCCACTCTCATACATTTAAAAATGACTTTATCCACATATGCTAATGCAGTGCCCACTAAACTTAACTCCGAGGTTATGAATTTACATATATCAGCTCAGAAACTAGAAATTAGCCACAGCTCTCACCTCGAAGAGAAGCCATCAAGAACATACTAATTGGAGCCAAATTGGATCCGCTCAGAGAGAGAGACAAGGAGCAGAAAGGCACGATAACAAATTATCTGAATGAGAGGTAAAGGAGCATCAATAAATTAAAACCGACCTACTGCAGTAAATGAAATCAAAAGGAAAACAGGAACTGTGGGAGGGTGTGCGTTGTGTGTAGGAGTGTGTATGTGTGTGATCAAAGAGGGAAACAGGGAAGGAGGGAGGCTGCAATGTGCCACTGAGGGAAACAGTCGAGCAGCTCCAGTTTACATTCAACAGATATTTGCAGAAGATAGACGGAGAAGTTATTTGAGCACATGTGGCAGCTAAAGTGACATTTCAGCTGGTACCAGAGACATGCACAGACATTTTGAAAATCAGCGGGTCAGTGCGACTCAAACATGGTACTCTCCAGATGCTTCACGTATTTTCTTACAGTATCAAACAGTGTCTTGAGCATAGAGATCTCCTCTCTATGGCGCTTACGGAGTGGGCCGTTTCACTCATAATTACTGGTAACAAAACTAGAAAATGTAAAACGAACATCCAGTTTGCACAATCAGCATTAATGTAGGCTATAATAGATGGCATATTGGTTTTACTGTCAAGACAACATCCTTATCCCTAATCGCACAGGACTAGTATTACCTGTGGACCTCTAGTCTTTTGTAATATCGCGGAGGATATTAATTCCGTGCAGATGTATTTTGCCAGACATAGAGGTCCTGTGATAATATTAGTCCCATTCGAATCAGCACGCTGGTGATTTGGGGTTGTATATCTTTGAAAACCACTATTTTCTGTTGTCATGCAACTGAACAATTATGAAATTTGATCGTGGCTCATAACACATTGAACAGCAGTTAACAGCTGTGCTATACCGGTGTTTAAAAGGACCAACCAAAAGTTGTAGTATTCCACAAAGCATCTGTTACTTGATCAAAAGAGCTGCAATTGTATATTTATGTTTGTAACACAGGCAGAAAGTTTGTGTGTATGTGTTTTGTGTGTTGGTTGTTCTGTGTGCTCTGAGGCTTTTTCGTAGGAGCTGGGACTGGTTTCCGTGGTCAGCTGGAGGTCCTGCACTTCACACACCTGCAGCTCATCTAATGATCAAGCGTCAGCTTAACAACTCTGGTCGTCTCTACACACGCTGCCAGATTGTTTCCACATTACTTTGAGGTATCTGTGGCTGAACCTCTCCATCTATTTCTAGTGTTCTTTGTACTCGTTTGCCAGGCTGCTGCCTTCTCGAATAACTTTTGTATCTCCTCATCGTTCCTAGAGCCAGTGCCATCCTGAGCTCCAGCGCCACAGCCACTCTGCTGCCCAGCTACCTGCTCCTCAGTCCACAGCCTGATCGCTCTGGCTTCACACTCACCACAGCCTTCACCTGAGCCTCAGTCTGCCTGCACCGTCAGCCCTTACGCTGAGCCTGAGCCTACCTCCACCTATCCCACCACCTAAGCTTGTTTTCAGCCTCTAATAAATTCATTTTATTTCACCTACTCCCAGTCTTGGTGTCCACGTTTGGGTCCTGCTACAACCAAACCATGACAAGTAAAGTAAAATACAAACATTTTTCTTATCCTGTGCTAATGCACCGCATGGAACACAAACCTGAGATGGTCATTTCTAAATCACATTAGGGTCGAATAGGGCTCTTTATATAAAACTAATTTGCAGTAAATCTGTAATGATTAATTTCATTAGTTAATCTGCTGATTGTTTTCTTGATTAAGCGGCTAATCGTTTAGTCAATAAAAAACATTAGAAATGTCCGTCACAGTATCCTAGAGCACAAGCCAGTTTCCTTAAATGCCTTTTTTTTTGTCCGACCAATGGTCAAATCGCAAAATGTGTTCAATTCACTTTAATGTAAGACCCAAAAAAGCAGTGAATTCTCATATTTGAGAACCTAGATCTATAAAAAGTTTGTGGTTTTGTTTGAAAGTAAATACATTTCCTTCTTTCCTTAAACCAATCAATTAATCAACAAACTCTAATTTGTAGCAACCTTATCTTTGAAAGAAACATAATGAGAAAATGTCATTAATTAGACAAGGAATGATATTTGTTCAACTTGTTTCAACTACAGTATTATTAAAGCAATAGTTAGATATTTTGGAAAATACACTTTCTTGTGAAGATTGAGACGACTGTCATATCTATTCAGTAAATATGAAGCCACAGCTATCAGCTAGTTCGCTTAGCTTAGTGTAAAGAGAGCAAACAAAGGGGAAACGGCTTGCTTGGCTCTGCACCTCTTAGGCTCACTAATTAACACGTAATATCTTGTTGTTTTTTATTGTGTGTATGATCCCGAGGGTCAAACCGCCACTTTGTAGTTTCACTGGGGGTTATGTGCCAGACTTTTTCTTGGCTGGGACCAGCTAACTGGCCCTGATGTTAGCATTATATGTATCATACAGGCTGGGACTAGAATCCATCTTCTCGTCTGAAGTAAAAAAGCGTGTTTCAAAATGTCAAGGTTTGTTCTTGATGGTATGTTGAGGCACTCACAGCACTGGGTTAAAGCAAGGGAAAGATTTCTTGGATTAATGCTGAAAAAGTAGAAAAGCGACTTGAAGCATGAGACAAAAGGTGTTTAACAGAAATCACAGTCTCTCTTTAACCGAAAACCAAAGTGCTTTTGTTGCCTTAATCCAACCACTCCCGGGACTCAAACCCTCGGCTCTGGAGTCAGAGTGCTGCACTTTGTGCTCTTAACATGCGCCTCAACATCCCCTTCACGATTTCTGTGCAGTACAAACATCATTGAACATGATCCAGGCAACAATTACATTTCCCATCGCATTATTTAGAAAGCAAATTACTACTGCGCAGCATCATTCCATGGAGATGGGGTCAACAAATAGGCATGGAGAAAAAAGACTTGCTGGAGACAAAGTGTGTAAGAAATGGTTGGTAGATATTCCAGTGGCAGTGATTCACCCGTTGGCCAGCTGCTGCTTTGAATTAATTTCTATAAAACGCTCTCCCTTCCCCTCAGCTCCCTATTTCTGTTTACTGTGGCAGTGCCCTGCAGAGAGAGGCGACAGAGACAATGCACAACACCCGCTATGATGTTTATTTTATAAAGCTGCTTTAACCTCGGCTAACCAGTGAACACTTACATTATTAAGGTGCTAAACAATATGAGGTCCAAGATATCTAACGCAACATGATGTGAGAAACAGCATAAACACTGAAAATGTCCCTGCACACATATTGCAAAGATTCAAGGCTAACAGTTTAAACACACGACCACAAAACCAACACAAACATAGTCAGCGTGCTGTTTCAGGCAAACCAGTAACTGCTGAGTAAATCACCCACATAAGCTGTCCAACCGCTCATCATCTGTACCCAAAACAAGGACCTTCTTGCTGTGAGATGATAGTGCTAAACACTGAGCCGCTGTGCCGTCCCACCTACACAACTGCATTGTGTGCATTCACACACAAAGAGGAAGATGAACTGTGAAAGGGAAAAAGTTCCTCCAGTTGCTGGCACAGAGATGAGCTTGGACTCTGAGGGTGTCAGGGTTTGGGTTTTTGTTTTAGTTTCTTCCTGTTTTATTTTGGTAAAATGTATCATCATGTTTTACTCTCCACTTCCTTTCTTTGTGTTTTCCCCCCGCCTGTTTTGATTGCCCTATTAGTCTCGTATTAGTCTTCCCTTCATTATGTATTTAAAGGGATAGTTCGGGCCTTTTGATGTCAGGTTGTATGAGTTACTTATCCCTAGTCAGTGTATTACCTGCAGTAAGTGACTGTCAACTCTCCCCCTGTGTGGAGAAGCAGCACGTAGCACCAACAGGGAAGCAGAGCATTGTACTGCTGAACAGCACCGACAGCAAGACGTATTTTAGCCACGTAGAGGAAGGCCCATCTAAAATATATATATATATATATATCCATTTAAGTATACACTTTATTTTAAACATTTTTGCCATCAGACAGCCTTTTCCTTTGGGACTACATTCACTAAACCGTACAACAGCCGTATTCCTACGCACAAGCACAGCTATGATTGCCCTGTACTGTATTACGCGGCTGTCTGACGACAATGTAAAGCCCCAAAATTTTTCAAAATATAGCGTACAATAACAGATATATATAGTTTTAACTGGGCTTTCTGTTGAGTGAATTCACCATTTTGTACTTCTGTATACCCTATATAGTTAATTTAAAGTATCCCACAATGCATTGTGAGAAGTAGTGTACAACCTATGGTCACTAACCAACCATCTTATACCATCATGCACTGAGCTGGAAAAAAAAATGACCCAGTGTCTAAAAGTATTTTTTCATTTGACCGATGAGCTTGTCATGTTTTACCTGCGTTCACTGCCTGTGTCCTCATGTTATCCCGGTTTGTGCTTAGTTTTGTTTTAACCCGCGGATTACCCCTGTTTGTTGCCAGCCTTTTTCGCCTGTCTTTTGTTACCTGCACTTTGGATTTTGGATTTATGGACTACATCCTGTTCAGTAAAGCTCGCTTTGTGTCTGCATTTGGGTACTCACCTTTGTTTGCCAAACCTCAACAGAAGGTGAGCATGAAAGATTTCAATGTCCCGGACAAATGGGAGAAATCCTAGTCAAATAATTCTCAGTGTTCATTGAGCTTAACAACCCAAAGCGTTGGTGTTTGACAACGTGCGAGGGGTTGGAGTGCTTCCTGGACTCAAATTCAGTTAAGAGATAACTCTCTTTTTAACTTAACTTTAACTCTCTTTTCTTAGATCTCTCTCAATTTGAATTCCATTAAATGTGGAGTAGAGAAAAAGAGTTGATTTAAAAATCACCAGAAAACTCCAAGGCACTCTGTTTATCAACCAGGCATGGTCATGTTAGACCTTAAAAACAAACTCTGACATGTTTCGGCATCAAGCCTTCGTCAGGGAGTCAACACAACGTTTTTTTGTTTTCAAGGTCTAACGTGACCATTAATAAGGGCATCTTTTGAGTTTATGAGACTTGGAGTTTTCTTGTGATTTTAAATCAACAATTTTTCTTTTTTTTTTTTTTAATCCACCTTCAAATTATGCTTAGAGGGATTTTTTGTCATGGGACATTATGACCGAAGAGATTTAAATATATTGAAATATGTTGGACTATGTCGGAAACTCAAAATCATCGATAAGAAAGTTGTTGTGACAAGACAAAGATTAATCACAATGTGATGAATGAATGGGGAACACATGAAGATGCTGTCACCTCATCAAGTGTGCATCTATGTACAAGCAGCCGATTGCAGTCTGACAGTCAGTTTTAAAATTCCTTTTGTTCTTCATCCCCTTTTTCATCATTATTGGGCACACAAACATCATTATTTCCCTGACTCTTTCACTATAAAACAAGCACACAGTGAGCGATATTGTTTACGCCAATCTGCACTCATCAGTCTCACCTCCAGCCTCTTTCTCTCACTGAAACTCTCTTCCGAGTATTTTTACATGCGAATGAATTGGCGCTACATCGTTATGGTACATAGTAACTCTTGTGCACAATTACAAATACATGTATAGAAATAAAGTGTGTGCAGACCATGAGACTGACTCATCTTCATGTAAGCGAGTCGAGCCCCGGCATCCTGATTGGTCGCGTACAGCATTCACATGCGTGCGCACACACGCACGCACACACACACACACACACATACACAAATGCATATTCCCGCACACACACAGTGAGATACACCCCAGGCCCTTTAGAGCGAGCATTAGTCACTCCACATAAAAGCATCTAGTCACTCCAAAGCAGGAGAGCAGAGAGAACGAGTGGGAGACGAGGTCTGTAGAGGTCTGGTCATGGCAGCCATTTTCCAACGCGTACAATCGCTGCTTGGGCAGGACAAAAGCCGAGAGAGCTTTAATGTTAGCGAGCCTGGCTCAAGATTACATAACAGTGATCGATACAGGAGGAGACGCCCCCTGATCCAGGCTCATCTAGGATTTGTGTTTTCCATGTCCACACTGGCCTGACTGACCATGGGGTGAAACTTGAGGTCATCTGACTGTAATAGATGTTGACTCCACACGTGGCACTTACATAACTGGAAATTACCTATCAACATTAACAGTTGTACAGAACTAGTGGAAAAAATACTTAAATTAAAGGCGTTAATTCAGCTGGACAGCACTTAATGATCTGAATTTAAGTAATTAATTTCTCTCTGTTGAAGAGCACTTCAAATGAGCTATATACCGTGCGCCTGTAAGGCCAGTTAGATAATGATGATATGCTGCTTACTGACAGTGCTATCAAACTGTGTAAGATGGTAATCATTGGAACGTTTTGTCTAGCTGCTCGTATCTGACAGACCAAGAGAAAAATGGAAGACGATCACACAAGTTTTGGAGAAAAGGGTGGAGGAAGAAGAGGGATAGTTGCAAGTGTTATAGATTTCCAGCTGCAGTCACACAGGTTTTTGTAGTAAAAGTCCGAAGCAAACAGTGCAGAGATTTTCAGTTAAGGCATAGTATATATACAGTAAGAGCACTCTACTCTTTCCTTCACTGGCATCCCGACTTAATGGCTGTAACAGAGAGCATTTTGACAATAACTACTAAAAGCTATGTGAGTTGAGTTATGTTATGTACTGTACATGACATTATTTACGCCCATTTCATGAGAAAGAATAAGCCAAGTTTTGGTTTTACTTGGGACACTTACAGTCATATCCTGGGTTAAAGTCCTGACTTCCTCCTTTGCTAAGTAAGTAAGTACTACAGCCCCTAGAGGTCACCATCTGACAATAAATGTAAATATGAGTAGTAATCTGTTGCTTGCAAAGACGACCTTACAGCCGATCTTTAAGGGAGCGTAGGCTACATGATTAATTGGCTGACAAACATTAAGCACTGTATGTCACTATCTGCTGTACCTTTTGGAAGAACTAACTTTATCTAGCATCAATGGATTTTTGGCCATTAATAGCTGACTCCAAAACAAGATGACAGATACACAACCCTGTTACGATATAAGGTTGGTGTAGCTAAAGTGTTAGCAAGCAGTTGCCTATTTACACATCCAGTAGACAAGGAGCAACATTACATCACATTGTATCATGTATTTGTCCATAATTTACTGTCCACCAGGGACACCAGAGAAATATCTGAGCTTAATCTTTATATTTCTTCACTAGCTTGTTATTATTTTTGTCTGTATGCTGTTTGTTGTAGGACTGGGATTGTGCAATTGTTAATTAGGGTTTGATTGTAAATTAGATTGATGGAAGAAGTCAATTTGCAGCCCAGAAAGCTTCATAGAGATGAGTTGGTCATAATTCTCTGCATTCTCAAAAACATACATACATTTACAGTTAAATTAACATAAAAATAAAAAACCCATTAGTGGATAATTCATTCCAGTTAATAATATTCTTTATCGTTAAATCAAAAACTCTAAAAGTGGAACGTCCAGAAGGCTCAGTGTCAAAAAGATTAAAAAAACACACCTCCACACTGCTGCTCTAACACATTCCAGTCTGATGTTTACAAGAAATAAATCTTTTTTTACATAAAATCTGCTGTAGGATGTTTTGTTGTTAAAGTTCAGGCTGCATGAGATGTATGCTGTAGCCTAATATAGCAGGACTACATGAATAATGTAATTTGACCTCATCATTAGTTAGAGCCTCTGTAAAGGCTACTCCTCTTATTGGTGTTAAAATAAAGAGCAGATCTTTTGATTGAAAAGCCTCTACAGTTGTTATTATCTACATTATACACTTATTTCACCTGCTTGTATGTATTTCAACCAACAGCAGTAATAATAACACTTTCACACTTTCTTTTGTTGCTCCTGTCCGAACATGTCTGAAACATGTTACTGGCACCAAAAGGTAAAACACTAAATATATTGTCTTTGTTCTGTTTTACGCAGCGTCCCAACTGTTTGGAATCAAGGTTGTATAATGCAGACAATGGCAGCAGGTTAGTGTGACACCATCCCTGTGTCATCATGTCTGGTTTGTCCTACGAAGTCCTTGGTGCACCGGAAAAGGAGAATGTGTCTGTTGTCTAATCTAATCAAGAGAACCTTCTGGTATTTTTAGACTGTTTTAACAGCACGCTGTCTGCCTTTAATTGCAGTTCTGACCACCACTGATCCAACGAAAACAAAGAGGCAAATCAGATGAATCAATAATGAATCAATTCATTTCGCATTCATGTTGCGAGTCTTGAGGTTTGAGAAAAGCAAAAAATTACTATTTTAAAATTACGAAGTACTTAAGTAAAGTACCTGAAAATTGTACTTAAGAACAGTACTTGAGTAAACTGTACTCACTATAGGTTAATTTCATCTCTGGTTGTTCGAAATTTCGGCCCCAAATATCTGTTTTCAGTCTCCTCGATTTTCTACTACTTGGTATCGGTTGACCCCTAAAAGCCAAATTAAGAAGTAACTAACAATAATATAAGACATAAAGTACTAAAGAGTAATTTCAGCTTTGATAAGACAAACTGATACGACTCCAGTGGGCCTCATGTAACACAACATAAGCAGGAACAGGATATGAGCACATCTTTCCAAACAAAGCGAGAGTTTGTGTGCCTACATTTTCATGCATAAACCCAATATTTGCCTTACATTAGGTGCGTTTCACTGCGACAGCTAACATGCTTGGACTTTTTCCAAATAAGAGCAATATATGTAGATCAAGCAAACCTAATGAGCGGCACTGAATGACCTTGTGTAGTAGCATTTTTGATGCCTGTTTAGAGAACAGCATTTGTGCAGAGACTCTTGGACACAGAGATTTCAGTTTGCCTTTCGTTTCTTTTTCTATCTGTTGTATCTTGTCAAACCCAGCTGCTTGTTGTTGTATATGGTCAAGGTTTCCTCCGACGGTTCACTGGTTATTTATTCTGAATTTCAACATCTAAAGAATGCAGTGCCCTGGTAGCTCACCTGATAGAGTGCCCACAGTATATACTAAAGGTTGAGTCATTACTGCAGTGACCAGCTGGTGCCCTTTGCTGCATGTCTCCCCCCCCCCCCCCCCCCCCCCCCCCCCCCCCTTTCCTGTCTCCCTTCGCCTGTTGCTACCCAAATAAACAAAAGCGAAATTGGCATCTTAAGACAATTTGGACAACTTGATTCTGTTTTACAAACCTACGTGACATAATTCTGACACTTCATGGTGACATATTGTATCCACAAACATCATCTGCTGTTCTCTGCACTCTGGACCAATTAGAGGTTGACAGTTTTTGAGAATCCTATGAGTTACAGGAACCTAATGCGAGTTGTTCTGTCCTCTTTTTTTTCTTTTTTATTATTTGTTGTCTTCTTTGATTGCTGGTTGGTTGCAGCTATCGACCTGTGCATGACGTGCACAACACAGGGTCAGAATGAGAATGCAGTCACTCTTCTGCCATTGGGATAGGACAGGAGTTAAAATCCACTTCTGTGTCGACCTCTACAACACATACCACAGTCAGAGAAGCTGCTGTGTAAATTGTATTGCTTTATTAGTTTTGTATGCCTGGTATCTATCCATTCTTGTCCAGGACACACACTCAGACCATGCGGCTCAACCAAGAAAAAGCAAAAACTGCCACAGACATCTTTAGAGATTTAAATCTTTATATTACATTTTAAAATAGATGACTCCTGAAGAGCACGGATGGCTATCGAGTTCACACACCAATGCTTTTCCGGGCACATGCTGATGTTTGTGTGTGTGTGCGTGTGTGTGTGATTCCCACAGCGGGATCAGCATCTGCGGCTCCTCAAAAGTTTACAGGACCGGCAGGGCGCCCGTCCTCTGCTCACCAGCTCATCTTCACGGGGAGCGGCAGAGAAAACTTTCTTATGGTTGAGCAGCTGCTCCATTTAATCAAATCTCAAGCTTGTTCATGAAAAGCTGCAGCGCTGTGGGGTTTTAGGTAGCACTCTGGAAAATAAGGGGGGAAAAAGCCTAAAGTTGATATGACAAATCTTTGAAATGCTTACCTTTCCCTATGCCATAACAAATCTGTAATCCTCTGTTGGCCCAGATTGTCTGAGTGTGACGGCAAACTTAATCAACTTTTTGACCACACAATCCTCTGTGTACACTACAGGTAAACTGTATATAAAAGCAGTATACCTTATCATGCTGTAAATATTGATCTTATTTTATATTTGCCATCATTTTGGAACCTATAAAAAGCTTTTCTCTTGCAATGCATAACATGAAACAACTGCTGTTTTTTTAATAACTGTAAGGCAATAGCAGCTGATTTTTCCTGTGGGTGGAGAAACCCAACACGGAGGCACATGTGTAATTAGTAATGCAATCTATACATCTAGAATGAAGTAACACAATAAAGCCTGGGATACAGTCAGATTAATGCAGCCAATTAGAAAGCGGGGATACAGCGGAGGGTGCAAAGAATCAGGTTGCTATCCTTCAATGGAGGCACATTATGTAACAGCTGCATGGAAACCGTGAGCTGGTTTAAACTTACACCGGGGCTGTAATCCCAAAGGTGCTTTATTAACTGCTCTTGTCAGACTGGGCTGTGAACATTTTGTTTACGTGGAAAATGGGAAGTGACAAACAGTCTTTGTCAACTGCATGATGGCCTGGAGCAAGTAAGATGTTACCGTGGAGCAGAGAATTGATCAATAAAAGAGCACGATGTGAAATTGACTGTTTGTAATCTATTTAAACAGATATCAGTATATGAATTCAGAATCTGTCACAAGGGGAGAAGATTTGGGTCCTGTCAGAGTTATTTGTAGTGTGAGTAGTATTGACCAATCATGCTTGACTGGGCTTTGGTTGTCAGTCCATGTGGAGAGCAAAAGAGGCTGAACACATTGACTTTGAAAAGCATTTCTTGAACCAATCAGCTGTAGTCTAACGATGATTTAGCTTTTTATTAGCTTTTGTGTGGATGCACAGTGCAAACTTCTGCACAACTGTGGATCAACAGGTGTGAAGGAGAAGACCAAAGGTCCAGAGTCAGAACAAAAAACTCTGGCACATTGTTCACCTCGCTTGAGATCAGGAATACATTTTTAATAATAGTAATGTTTTGGTACAAAGACCTCCATCAACCAGGTGGTCTTTGTACAGAAACATTATTTTTAAATCATTTTTGTTTGTTTTTTTCGGCATTCACCTCCTTGATCTCAGACAGAGGATAACAAAACCAAGCCTTTTATTTCTGTCGATTTTGCATGTTTGATGAAATTGCCGGTGTCTCTGGCAGATGTTACCAGCTGTAGCTAACTTAATAATTCAGTTAACGATAGCTCAACGTTAGCTGAAAACGTGTTTTCAGGCTGGCTTTTAATGTTTCCAGCTGACTCGTTTTAAAATAAGAATCGTGTAAAAGGGGTCTGAAGCAAACATTTTAATCCCATTTTGTGTCATCAAAGAAAACGAAACATACATTACGTCATAGTTTTTATTATCAAAGATCTATTTTTTTAAATTGCCATCATCTTGTCTTAGTCAGGATGTTGATGAACGTTTATTGTCATAGTTTTCGTTAACGAAATTAAAACTGAAGCCAACCAATCCCAGGCAAATAGTTAGCATCTTCACCCGCTGATGATTCATGTCAAAGGCATGGAAATAAAGGAACAGGGCTGTTCTTGTATTGCAGTGTAGAGTAAGTTATAGTGTTTTTCACACACTCGTTTCGCTTTAAACGTTGCAAGAGAAACAGGTTTTAGGAAGAGAATTAACCGACAAACCAACATACTCTAATTCAGGTATTGTTGTATAAGAGTAAACTCCAATAATGTTAGCATTAACTCTGATAAGATGCCACACAGGAGGGGAAAACTACAGTGCATGTTTCCATTGTGAACAAGGTTTTTTTAAGTAACCCTGCACACTGTTGTAGTAAGTTAATGACATGCTCATTTGAGTAATGCATCTCTAATGTGGGTAGTAAGCTAGTTAGCTGGACATGCTAATGATTGCAGCTTAGATCAGGACACATAAACATACTTTTTGATCAATTTCTAACAATTTTGGGTTTGGGGTTTAAGAAAGAGACTCTTTAAATCAAAAACCTAACGGGCCTGCGATGCCTAACAAAGGTTGCTAAGCTACAATTGGATAATATCTGTTCACGGAGAGGAGTTTAGTGACTGTTCGTCTGACCCAGCAGAACCAGCGCCAAAAAATGCTGCTCATGCTCCCTCACCTGGTCAAGAGCCTGTTATCTTTATCTCAGAACTGTCTGTCTGGCTTGGACTGCAGCCCATCAATAATCAGAGTCAACGGACCTCTTGAGTTTAAATTGGTGATCCTATCTCAGTCTCTTTGAACCATTTGTTAATGATTTTACAAGAAGGTAGCTCCAACCGGCTTATTGTTTCAAGAGGCGACAATTATCGTAAATACTCACATGATGACAACAGCTGGGATCGTCTGTTGTGTGTGTTGGCAACGCAGACAGCCCTTTATCTGGCCTGATTAATGTATTGGCAGGACAGTTGACTGCAGAGACATTCCAGCTGCATGGACTTTCACTCTGCTTTTTTATTGTTTTCTCTTCATGTTTGGCTACTTCCAAGGAAAATATTTTTATCAGTGAGGCATGACTGCTCATCTATGATTATTTACAACAACTACTTAAAACAATACATACAGGATTCCTTTCTCAAACAATCAGGCATTATTAAGTTGTTCATGTCTAGGTTATTATGCTTGATTAATGATTTTTCTACAAAGTCAGTGGGGAAAATGGCTGATATATCAGTAGAGAAACTGTGAGAACAAGGAGAACTTTCCTGGTCACATTCTTAACACTTAAACCTTTTATGTGTTGTATTTTTAGGCAGTACTGTGCTGATAAAATGATGAAATCTCCTACGTACAACAGCCAACATTGCCATTGTGTGTACCATTGTGCATTCGAAAGAAAGAAACATAGAAAACATCAAAAATGGATCCACACTGGCGTTCAGTTGTCTGCAGAAGCAGATTTAATTACAACACTCATTCATAGCAACAGTAGTGTGTGGTGGAGGTCAGAGTGGTGATATCACATTAAAACTACCCTGCGGAGATTGTGACCACATGGAGCAATGTTTTAATGTGTTTGTGCCTCCCGCATGAAGATGCACGCACAAGCATGCAAGTGACACAATACACATTCCTCCCAATGGTTTCACACTAATTCGCTGACCAGCGGGTGGTGGTGATGTGGCAAGAAAAGCAGCAATGTACCAGCGAGTTAGCACACATGTAAACAGTGCAGGTATTATTTCAGTAAATTTAAACATCAAGTCTCACCTCTGGTAATACTGTTATACTTTTCTTCACTTCCAGCACCTGACTCGTGTTCATAATTGGACACTTCTGCATGCAAGTTTCAAGCCTTACTATTGTACCGAACGTATAACATGAACACATAATGAAAACCTACATGTGTTCTTTACATGGCTGTGCTATCGAGTTGTCAACAAGTTTCAGCATTGAATATGCCAAAAAGTAAGTCACCTGAAAAATAACTAACGAAATGATAATAAAATTACATGGTGGAATGGATCACATGGTTGATACATTTAGTTGCCAGTTTATTAAGAACACCTCACAAAAAACTAACTCAACAATGCCGCTCTCATCAAAAGGATAGAGCGTGTTGTATGTCCTGAAAAGGCAAATGTGTAAGTGTGAAACCACTGGATATTTTCAACAAAATGCCGGGACATTTTCTAGCTGCGTTCGTGGCAACACCTGGCCGTGTTTGTGGTGACAGAACCAGATAAGCCTAAACATGATCTTTTTCTGACCCTTACCAAGTGTTTATTGTGCCTAAACCTAACTAGACCAGAAGAATAGGTTTCTCTGTACATAAAATTGGAAGTTGAACATGAAGTTTCAACATATCCAATATAGTTTGGGTTGATATAAGGTTGTCATATGCGGTAGTGCATCATCCGAATTCCACTGCACTGTATGTTGTCCTTGTCTTTGTTGAGTGCTTCAGTCCAAAGACATGCAGGTCAGGTAAACGCCTAAATTCCCCTAAGGAGTGAAAATGAGTGTCTGCATTTATGTTAACTCTCTCTGTGAATATCTGGCAATCTGTCCGGAGTGTTCCCTGCCTCTCACCCGCTGTATGCTGGGACAGGCTCCAGCCCCCAGCCCCCTGTGACCTCAGCAGGTATTAGCGGCTGTAGAAGATGGATGGATGTCTTGGCTGCAGGTAGGAGTCATTTTCTGAGCATCTAAATGAGCCATTTGTCAGCAGGGTCAGCGGTGACTGTGACCTATGGTTGTCAGCACAATTTGGCTTCTGTTATGCAGAGCAGGTTGTTTCAATCTGGACGAGTCGACTGTCACATAAATAGTTGACTGCGGGGTGCGAGGAGCCTAATTCAGTGAAACATTTAGTAACGTAGATGCCAGTTTGAAAGCCACAAAGGAAAACCTGAGCACTGCTCGGTAACATTTAATCGACAGTTTAAAAGAGCTGATTAACTCTGAGACATTTCCGTTTTAGCTCCTCTGGTTTTTAGCACTTGAGCCTTTTTCCAGCGTCAGTTTGTGACCATTACAGCTGTATGAAAGGTTACGAGTGAAACTGAACGAAATGCAGTGTATGAGTATGGAGTCACTGATTCCATTTTTTCTATATTTTGGTATTTTAGGTAAAGTTTTCCTCTTCGATTACAGATTACATCATCTATCATGAGCTACCCTGCAGGATTTCCTCCTTGTGGAAACACTCCAGAGAGGCTGCACACTAAACAGCCACATTTTACGACAACAGTTTAGTGTTAAAATTGTGACTTTGTACCGGTCGAGCGCTACATTTTCAGAAAATGAACATTCTCCAATTCTCTATTGTCTTAATAGAAGCTTTGTCCGAGTCTAAGGCAGTAAAATTCAAGTTAGATGAATGTAGGACCATCACACCACAAAGCAAACACAATGCATCCTGTGGAAACAACCTCTAATCTCTTTGCTATGTGTCTGATAAGTCTCATTTCCACCGCTGTAACTATCCCCAGGGACTATGACTCCTTGGAGGGACTCAAGTCTAAATTAAGTTTCGGGAACATTATTTTACCCCCCAACACAGTCCCTGTTCAAGGGGGGGTTGTATTATCCAAACAATATGATGTAAAATCGTACTACAAGCCAACAAGGCTGCCAACGGTCGACCGCAGTTTGAGTCACACCACTGGATTTTTTTAATGAGACCTGGGGACATTTCCACCTGTTTTTGTGGCAGTAAAAGCAGCTTTTTTTTTCAAAGGAAGTCAGACCATCTCCATCCGTGATAACAAGCCAACAAGGCTGCCAAACCACAATTCGGTTCACACCACTGGATGATTTTAAGAACGCCTGTGGACATTTCCACCTGTTTCTGTGACGAAAACCTGTGTTTTTTAAGGAGAACTGTGGACATTTCCAGCTGTTTTTTGTGGCAACCCAAACCGGCTATATTCAATAGGAAGTCGGACCATCTCCATCCGTAATTCTGGTGACCAAAATAGGTATTTTAAGCCAAACAATGATTTTTTTCCATACCCTAACCAGGTGTTTTTTGTGCATAACCCTTACTAGAGCGTAAGCACAGTGTCACATAGAAAATTCAACCTACACAAATGTAAAATTGCAACATAAAGAAACATTCAGTTCGAACTTATCTTTGGTTTTCGCAGAATGTACTTGAAATGTAATATTCCCAGGTCTTTAGATCTTGGTGGAACTGCAGACAACAACAGGCTAAAGCCTGCCTTGTCAGCAGTTCCTAGGACTAAAAGTTCTGGGTACTTTGGGTGCAAACATGGCTTCAGTTTGTCGTGTTAAAGCAACATTATGTAGAAATTGGCATTTAGTTCAATTTGGCGCCCCCCGCAGTTCCTGAATGCAACACCACTGTCATAAATACAAATCCCAGGTCTGTGATGTAATGTAGGTGCTAACTACAAACAAAACTAATTAAGTCATAACAATGTTATGTGTTGAAAACTTGTATCTTTGAGTAAACATGTATGTAACGCTGTGATCCTACACTCTCACTGAAGTCACATAGTGCAGAAACAAGTGATAGGTGGATGGATGGATGAGACAGAGACACCATTCACCCTATTACAAGAAAAAAAAGCTTCAAAATTGAATTTGAAGCTTTTAGTTTAAGGTTAAAAACAGGTTACATAATGTTGCTTTAACATATTAATACAAATTTCCAGAGACTTCCTGGCTAAATAAAGTAATAATACATTTTGACAGTGTATTAAAATTGGGTAAAAATGCAGGAGCCACCTCAGGGCCCTTCACTAATTCAGGTACAACAAACTAATTACACAGATAACCTGGGAGTTTTGTGGCCCCTGAAAGTCTGCGGTTCTGCGTAGATACAAATGTAACTCTGACCAGTCGAGTTTATTCTACAAGAAAACCTGAATCATTGTGATTCACTGCTGTCTGTACAGCGCAAACATTTATCAATGAGGAGTCCATCCACAATACAGTATAGTACTGTAGCTGTGTCAATACCGGTTAGAGCTGAGACGCATCACTTTTATTTTCAGTAAATCTGTTCGTCCAAATCCAATGATTAACCAGTTAATTATTGAGTCCATATGAGACAAAAGCACATCACTGCAAACTGTTTATTCTGTCTGACCAACAAGCCAAAAGCCCCAAATATCTTCAACGTACTCGTATGAAATAGAGTCAAGCTCAAGTCAAACTGTCACACAGGAGAGAACCAGCAAAAGTTTGGGGTCCTTCACAGATAAATGCCTCAGACTCTTAATTGATAATCAAAACTTTCTTCTGATCAACTCGCCTCATTTACACCCTGTTCTTCCTATTATTACATAACCTGCTCTGACATTTTGTACCGCACGCTCACTTTCTTTCCACCTCTCCTCTATGTCCTTTGACAGGCATGGAATACTTTGGGAGAAATAACCATAAATAACTCTCACTTTGTCACATGGCCCGGCCATATGGTCTAAATCTGCACTACAAAGGCTCGCCGTGCACGTGACAATGGGACGCTATGAGCAGTCAAAACCATTCAGCTCGGCTCCGTGGCTCAGGATGATACAGGCTGTTTTCACAGTCAGCTCAGCAGCTACAGGCCTAAGAATATGCCTGACCCACACACTTTGCTTGAAAAATGTTTTGGATTGCGCCTCTCGCCATAAGCCACATTATGTAAGTGTGAAGTGTGAGAGGTATCAAGAGGAGTTGGCCCAGTGCCAGGATGGTGTGTGCGTGTGTGTGTGTGTGTGTGTGGTTGTGGGTGCAGGTGATGAAAATATCTTGTATGAATAGTTCTTCTGAGGATATGAACACACAGTGCAATAAATTATTATGCGCTGATGCAGTGATTATGTGCTGAGGAATGCTGAGAGGCACTGGTGGAGTGAGTGGCAGCACGGATGGATCTGAAGCATGAATACAAATGTGTATTGATTCAGACAAATGTTGGCTTATTTGTGAGAACACTCTGTAGTACATTTTGATGCATTTTATCAATACTCAAAGCACTGCTACATACGTCAAGTTACATTTTGGCAACAATCATCATGTTTTTGTCAACTTTTTCCCAACAGATGACAGTTTCTTAGGCCCAGAATTTTTGTGCATCATGGAGAAATGTTGACATATTTCAATTCATTAACTTTTGTTCTTGTATAAGTTTATGTTTTCAATATATGCTGTATATTTTGCGATCCCATCTGCAAACTTTGCACATCTTAAAGACCCCACCACACCTGTTTTTAAACATCAAACTATTTTGCTTTCAATAATAATTACCTCTGCCACAGAGGTTAGGTTTTCACCCGTGTTGGTTTGTCAGCAGGATAACAGAAAAACTACTGAACGGAGTTCTTGGATGGAAGCTGGGTCTCGGCCCAGAATAGACCCAATTAATTTTTGGTGTGTATCTGGACAAAGGGACTGATCCAGGAATCTTTTCTCACTTTTTAAAGCATTGCAATTAAGGTGTTTTTTCAACATTTTCGTTAACTTCTCTGGCTGCATGGATAATCAGGCGTATTTAGGTGGCTGGTATCTATGAATGAGTACAATTGATGTGGGTCGTTTACATTTTTGATTGATACAGAGCTGTCCAGTTTGATGTTGGATTATTCTTGATTGAATTAAAGGGGGACTGTTTGGCTTTGGCGCTCTACTGAGTGCCATACTAGTTCTTCTCTGATATGTGTTGTCCACAAATAAGGCTCATTAGGTAATTAAAAAATCTTCAAATTACATTTACTCCTCCCTGATTGAAAATCCTGAGTCTATGTACATAAAGTTTAACTGCTGGACACAAGATGCCTCCGACTTCACTAAAAGTCCATTGGCAGTGTTTCAAGTTTCCACATCACACTTCGCATATTTAACAACGACTGAATCCAAACTAGTTGCGATGTCTCAAAATCTTGCTCATATCTACACGTCTTAAACTGAGATTAAAGGTGAGCACAGAGAACTTTCATCGAGAAAACAGCCTTTTAGTGTCGAACTCTGCAGACTGCAGTTCAAACATCCAACTGAAGCAACAAAACACATTTTTGAATGGAAGGAGCTTTAAGGTTTGCCTGCATGCCTGGAGACAACTTGTGTTGATTTAGGCGGCAATAAAGTTTCAGTTTTCACATTTGAAATCATACAAGTCATGGTTTAGGCTGAACTAATATATCAAGGCTTCACGTGTCACAGTGTACTCATGCTACACCTGCTGTGGAAGGTGAGAATACTGTCAATAAGACGACTGGAGAGCAGTGACAAAATAAGAAAACTAACGCCAGTTATCTTTTGATGTGAACACAGTCAGGACTGTCCAAAAAAGCAGGAAGTAACATACTTTCAGACTTATTTAATAGAATAAACTTCTGTCCTGAAGCTTCAGCTCAAGTACTGCATGTGTAAACTCTCTCCAGACACTAATGATGAGACACACAATCCATTGTGGTAACCTTTGGCATACGTTCTCAACAGCCTGACCCATTGTCCCCTTAGATTAGATAATTACAACTGTTATGAATGAGATGTCTGGAATATTGTTGTATAATAGACCTGTTAGATAATACACCTGAGTGTAGCATAAACGTTGTACAGGGCAGGAGAAACATGAACTGACCACATGACGACAGGAATAAGCGCCAGCGTCCATCTACAGTATTTTACGCACTATTACGCACGCGTAATTACGTGTCATTCATTGGTCTGAAGGACGACGAAGAGTTGGAAAATAAATGTCAGGGTGGAATACCACTAAACATGCTGTATATCTAAATATGGCTCGTTGTAAGTGTTGCATTATTGTCCCACTCATCATCACTGGATAATAATCACTGTCACAGAGGATCTGCACAGGCTACATACCTTGGAAGACATCCACATCCCAGATGGTCCTCTGAGCTCGGAGATAATCATAGTCCTCATGAGAAAAAAAAATATTTTGTGCACGAAGTCCAGCGGACAGAAGATGAAGTTGCTCGCAAACTCCACTCCAAGGAGTTTCCACGACAGAGTCATTTTTGCTATAGCTTTCCATCTGCGTCCGTGTAAAGGGATATTGTCATTTTGAGGTGGTTTAAATCAAACTGGGGAAACTGTTGTCGCCAAGGCCCCCAAGCCTGTCCGTACAAAACCTGGCGGGGCGAGTCATTTCTCCAGCCATTTATAACTCTGATGGTTTCCTGTGCTTAGCTCTCATGGTGGCTCAACAACACAAGGCTTATTTTGGCCGGTTGTGGAAAAGCATATTCATGTAGATGACGTAGAAATAACTCTAGCCCTGGTTTATTTAATGACTGCTAAATGCTATGTCTTATCAATGAGCGTTTTGTTAATACTAAGTGTTGGAACACTAACAAAAGTCTTTTATCTGTCTTCGGCTTTTCCTTTAATGGAGTCCAATTTTTATTGGCAGCGCATGAAAGATGTTATTAATATCCTTAGTTTGCTCTCTTTGAGGAAGCAAGTCAAACATTCTTCAGCTAAGTGGTCAGAGGATGACTAAATTATCGCCATTTGCATGGCCTACAGTTTCTGTCTCTAAAATAAAAATCAGCCAAACCCAGCGCAAATTCTACATTTAGTGCAAACAAATTTTTAAACTTTATTGCATAACAGCAAAACGACCATCCCTACCCTTTCAGTTATTGACAGATGAAACTCATAAAGTGCGAATGCATAGCCTGTCTCGTCTCGAATTTCGATTTGATCTCAGCCCGCACAGGTTAGATGATTCATTAATTAACCGATTAGACAAATACTGGTCGTAATTGTTCCTAAGTGGAGAAGATTTGGAGAAACTATTCTGAGATGGAGAGAATGAAATATTTCAACCTGCCAATTGGTGACGTGTGTTTGTGTGCGTGCGTAAAACTTGTGTTAGGGGGGCCACCTGCTCTTGGGCACACTGTATCTTTATAGGGCGAATTCTTCCACAGAAAAAAAGGAAAATAAAAGGACACTACTTGTAATCACACGTCAGTCTGAATGGATTTTGAGTTAGTACTGTTTTTCCTGCCTATGTCTGTGCCGTTTCCTTTACTGGGGCTCTTGTCCAGCCCGCACAGCGACTCCGTCACCCCCTCCTCCATCTCCATATACTCCGCTTTGTCACCCATTGAGGAGCCAGAGGGCGAGCCTTTGAATTTCCTTAGAAAGTCCGGGAAATACGGGCAACCCGGGGGCATGCTCTCCACCACCGGCGTCTGGTCTTCATTATCGGTCTCCCTGTGGTAAAAGTAGTTGAAGTTGGACACTATGACCGGCACCGGGAGCGCGATAGTTAACACGCCCGCGATGGCGCAGAGGGAGCCCACTATCTTCCCCCCGACGGTGATGGGCTTCATGTCACCGTAGCCCACCGTGGTCATGGTCACCACGGCCCACCAGAAGGCGTCGGGGATGCTCGTGAACTGGGAGGTGGGCTCGTCCGCCTCGGCGAAGTACACCGCGCTGGAGAACAGGATGACACCTATGACCAGGAAGAAAATGAGGAGGGCCAGCTCCCTCATGCTGGCGCGCAGGGTATGACCCAGGATCTGCAGCCCCTTGGAGTGCCGTGACAGCTTGAAGATGCGGAACACCCTGACGAGGCGGATTATTCTCAGGATGGCAAAGCTCATCGCTTGCTGCCCGTTGCCTTGGTGCTGCGCCAGGTCCGTGCCGAGAGTTATGAAATAAGGCAAAATGGATACAATGTCTATTGAGTTCATAATGTTTTTAAAGAAAGCCGGTTTGCTCGGACTCGCAAAGAAGCGGACTATAATCTCAAAGGAGAACCAGATGATGCAAACCGTCTCCACGATGAAAAACGGGTCGTTGAATGGAGTAAATCCGTGGTCAGGCTGAGTGGAGTTGTGTCGTGGCTGCAGATACTCTTTTTCATCCCTGAACTCCGGCAGCGTCTCCAGGCAGAAAATGACAATAGAAATAACTATAACCAGGACGGACACCACCGCTATCCCCCTGGCAGGACTCGAGCTCTCCGGATACTCAAAAAGCAGCCAGATTTGGCGCTTGAACTCGTCCTCGGGCAGAGGCTTTTCCTCCTCTTTCACGAAACCCTCATCCTCCCGAAACTTGAGTATCGCCTCTTCCCCGAGTTCATAAAACTTCACCTCCTCGGAGAAGATGTCAAACGGGACGTTGACGGGTCTTTTCAACCGCCCCCCTGACTGGTAATAGTACAGAATGGCGTCAAAACTCGGTCGGTTCCGGTCGAAGAAGTATTCGTTCCTCAGCGGGTCGAAGTACCTGATTCTCTTGTCGGGGTCTCCCAGGAGGGTGTCCGGGAACTGAGTGAGAGTCTTGAGCTGAGTTTCAAACTTCAGCCCCGACACGTTGATGACAACTCTCTCGCAGCAGCCGCACTCGCTGTAAACATTTTCGTATCCGGACTGGGGGCGCCTGTCAGTGATCGACACCGTCTCCTCCTCATCATCCATGTTACACAGAAAGCTCGACCTCTTGCTGCCCCGGTCCCCCCCCTCCTCCTCCTCCTCTTCCTCGGCTCCCTCGGCCTCTTCCTCCTCTATCATGATGTCCTCCTCGGATCCGAGCAGCGCCAGCTCCGAGTGGCGCAGGTCCCCGCCGAGTGTCGTCCGGCTGCGTCTCCACCGTCCGACGCCGCGCTGCTTTTTCCGCTCTCTGAGAACTCTCTGCTGCTGCTCGGGCTCCTGCTGGTGCTGTGGCGGCTGCGAGGAGGAGGTGGAGGAGGAGGAGGAGGAGGGGCGCGAGGCGGTGCCGCCGCTGCTGATGTTGGCGTTCGTGGAGGAGGCGGCGCGAGACTGATGCTGGCGGTTGTTAAGGAGATGAGCGCTGGAGGAGGAGGAGGAGGAGGTGGAGGTGGAGGTGGAGGTGGACCCCCCCACGCCGCTGCCGCCGCCGCCGCCGCCTCCTCCCTCCGCACCGGACCCACCTTCGGCAGCGGCCGCCGCAGCCGCCGCTCTCGACTGGGCAGCCTGGCGCTCCCTCTCGCGCTCCCTCTCCCGTGCGCGAGCTTGGGCATATCCGTAAGGCAGGTGACTATTGCACCCGCCGTCCGCACCCACCATGGCAAACTCCATTTTAAGTCAATGAGCGGTTCGGTCCGTGAAGCGCTACAGAGACCGCCTCGGGGCGACGTGGATGCAGGCCAGAGGAGAAAAGTTGCAGCTCAGCGCGCGCAGAGAGAGAAAATGAGGCATCAACGGGTTTCGACCAATCAGTTGTGGATGTGAGAATGTCAGAATAACAAACACACCTCAATTAGGTCCATGTCGAGAGCGGTCCATGTGGCTACTTACATGGTAGGAGATATTAATCAGCCTGTCTTCCCGCTCAGGCACAGGCCTCCAGGATTTTATGACATCATTACCATAACCAAAATATGTAAGGGCCGGTGGCATAGCCTGTTACGCAGACGCTCCGTGTCAAAACTTGCAGCGCCCTTTTATTTGTTGAGCGTTATAAATCACCAAGTCAACAAGCGACACCAAAACAGTCTCTCCGGTGCCCATCAGGTGGTTAATTTCTCCACGACCACGGCTTGCGCCCAAATGCGTCTTTTGATCCTCCGTGGTCACTCCTGGTTGCCATTTTATGTGTTGAGATTTAAAAAATAAAATAAAAAATAAAAAAAAGGTGAACCTTTGCTGTTTTTATTATGAAGCTCCGATGAATGTGATTGACTTTATTCCTCTGACGCTCTCTGGAGCTGCGTGAGAAAGACAAGAGAAGAGAACAGCAGTTGGTTTAGGCGAGGGGGAAAAAATATGAATTCATGTTGATGTCCGTTGTTTTGGCGACTGCACAGTCCAGGATACTACGCATCTTTTGCAATATAAGGGCGGTAAAACTTGATTGGCATATCATTATTATTAGCATTATTATTATTGTTGTTGTTGTTGTTGTTGTTGTTGTTGTTGGGTGAGCACAAAGGAAATGAATGCATGGATATTTATGTTCAGAACAGACATTACGCACGAATCTTTGCTCATCAATACAGCCCCCCTTCACCCTGACATTCATACTTACATGTGAAAAGGGGCCAAACGAAATCGCCTCAGCCCCCCTTACAAACAAATCTGCTGGAGGAGGAAGAGGAGGAGGCGGTGGTGGTGGAGGAGGAGGAGGGAGGCTACGTGAGGATGCAGTTCTTCGCTTTTGCCCAAATTCCCTCTTGATTTTCGGGGGGTAATATCACAAATCCCTCGTCGTATCCAAGCAGCGACCATATCATCCACTATGTGCATCCGTGCTCTGACGCACTGAGGAGGACACTTTTTTGGCTGCGTCTCGACGTCTTGTCTCAATTCAACAGGATCTATTGCCACTTCAGCCCCCGTTTCTGCTGCATCGCTCCTGATACACTGGCAGCAATAATCATTGAGGAAAAAAGGGGAAAAAAGAAGCAGGTGAGCAGGCAGCGAGTTGGCATCAATGACAGCTCCACACGGTCACGGCGAGAAGATGCGAGGGTGGGTAAAAGTTTACCTTCACGCAGGCGAGGGGAAATGGCCCCATGGTTGAGTCTGAGCATCGCACATCTGTCTGTCTGCCGCTGTAGCCCTACCTATACTCCGGTATCCTTCCCATTGTGTGTGTGATGATGGAGAGGCTGGGTGAGAAAGTCGTTCATGTACTGCAGCGCATGCAGGCGGTGCTCGGTCCTCCCCCAGTGGATGCAGCCGGTCACTGCGCACCGTGCTGCAGTCTCACACCCGAGCCTCCTCTGCCCTTCATCCTCACTGCTGGGTGGCAACCGGTGTCCTCACCCAAAAAATGTAATGCGTTACTCTCCAGTCATTCCTAGAGTAACGTCGGTACGTACACCTCGCTGGTAGTAGAGCGCTAAGCGACCAGTGCACTTGCAGTTTTAAGGTGAATCCATCCTCCCAACCCACCAAATGATTGTTTAATTTTGTCCTCTTTTACCTTTAGATTTTTTTCTGGATGATGGTGCCTCCACTTTCTGGTAACGCCTTAGTATTGAACACTTTTCCTTGTGCACACCATATGACAAGATATAAAGATGTCACCTGCACCTGCACAAGGTCCCAAATCAGAGTTTACATTCAAAATGTTTGAGTTTATAGCATTGGGAAAACTTTTTCTCCCATGATTCTGCACTGAAACACTAGTTTAGAATCAGGCCTATCTATTCATGATCACATATTCGGCCCCCCAAATAGCCGTGTTCGATTATCTTATAGATTAAAGAGGCATTATGTAGTTTTGGAGAAGAATCCCAACTATTACTAAACTGTATTAATGAGGCAATAATACAAACTCAGAAATATTTATTTTGTCCATAACTGAATAAACAAGCTGTTCTCAGAGGAAAATAAGGTCCAGAACACTGTTTGAAGCTAGAAAGGTGGCAGGGTCCGCCACATATAAACAAAGTAAAACAGTATGAAACTGTGTTGCCCTTTAAGGTCAGTTTGTTTATTCAGTTTATTCAGTCATGAAAACAAAGGGAGCTTGTTTATTTCATTTGTTAGGCATTAAAAAAATCAGTCAACGAAGATCTTTCTTTTCTGATTCACATTTCTTCTCCAAAAGTACCTTTAATTGATCTGTCGCTTGTTGTGTAACATGTCAGAAAACGTTGAAAAAGTGTTGATCAGTGTTTCCCACAGCCCAGGATGATTCACGTTAAAGAAGCTGAAATCGGAGGATTTTGGAGTCTTTTTTTTTTTCTTAAAAAATTTGCCAAAAAGTTGACAATTAATTTAATCGTGAAAACTAATTGATTAATTGCTTCATTTACCTGCTACTCCCCCTGTGAGTAAACAGGAAAATTAGCCATCACAAGTGTCAACTGTAAAACATTTGATATTTGAGTAAGTTAATGCCGCCCAGTTTAGAGGTGAATTAATCTATTTGTTAAGAAGGTAAGAGATGAAAAAACATTGCCAGAAAAGTTGGGAGGTAACTGTAATACTCACAAAGCTGGAAGTTGAAATGAAGTACCTGAAAAGGCTCAATATTGTAATGAAGAAGAGAAGTATAAGTTGAAAAAAGCTTAATATTTGAAAAGACATAACAGGATGAAGGTAGAAGGGCTCTCTTTGCTTAAAGGCCGAAAACTTTAAGTCCTATTGCTGAAGTAGCAGTAGTATTACCTGAACCAGTGGTAGTAGTAGTAGCAGGAGTTGTAGTATCACTAGTAATGTAAGTAGTAGCAGTGGTAGCAGCAGTAGTAGAAGGAATAATATTAGTAGTAATAGTTGTTGTAGCATAAGCTGTAATAGTAAAAGTAGTATTAGTTGTAGTAGCCTAGTAGTATTTGTAGTAGTGGTAGTAGTAGTAAAAGCTGTAATAGTAATATCCATCAAAGTATTTGTAGTAAGAGTATTAGCATCAAATAGTACTAGTAAGTCTACTAACTATGCTTGAATACCACTATCTGTCAGATTGGGCCAACTTAGTTTCACTCAGTTTCGTATTAATTGAACGTATTAACAGTGAAGCTCAACAGAACGAGCGAAACATCTGTCCACCAATCACAACAGAAGAACACTCTGATTGGAGGATCAGTCTAAGGCTTGACATTGCTGTATCATGATGTCATTGATGTTTCAGAATGTTGCTGGACAGTCAGCAATATTTGTATTTTTTTGGAAAAAACATAGGAAGTCCTCAAAGGAAAATCAGAAGTTCAAAGGCAAATGCCAGAACCTGAAAGTCCTCATTAGAACAAATATCAAGCTGAAGGTGAACGTTGAAAAACACGTGCAGCACTTCTTACAGGAGTGTGAGAACAATGGCAAGAAAATACAGGCTTGAGAGTCAGACAAGAAGATCGTGCTTGAAAGGATAAAGGAGAAGGAACCATTGTGTAAGAGGCCAGAAGATGAAGAAGCCGCTTTGATTTTATAGTGTGAAAGAAGAGACAGTAACACCTGAGCCATCATTATGGAGAAGATACACTCTGTGGTTCAAAAGGAAATGTACAAATGATGCCTGTGCGAGTGAGGTTTGAGTGTGAACGTCCCAATGGAGTCGTGCTTCTGGCCGCCTGATACATGCAGGTCTGACTGGGTCTCCTGCTCCGGTTCAACCACTAGCATTCGCCTTTAAAGAAAATACATAAATAACAATCTTGGGAATTGAAGAGTTGGACAAGCTGAACATTTTGATAGTTGAACGGTTTCTGTAGCACAAAGTGTGAAGGAGCTGAAAAGTTGCAAAGAATGTTCAAAAGAAGAAGAATATAGATTCAATTCCAGAAGAATGCTGAATCGGCATTCACACTAATAAGTATGGAAAATAATAGATAGTGTGCGATGTACTTTGTACATCATAGACACTAAACTGAACCTACTTGATAATAAAGTCAAGTAAAGTGGAGACAGTTGGACCCCCAGCCGTCAGCGGAGGAGGAGGGGGGGTTCTCTCTTGAGTTTGTCCTCGTCTTCTTAGAGAGCTCGGGCTGGGGCCATTAGGACATGTGACACTGGGCAAAGGCACTGCTCCAAATGAATGAATGAATAACAACGTTACAAAATCACAATTAATAAAGCCAATAGCATTACAATTTATTTATTTTTTATTAAAAAAACTTGAGTTGAGTTACAGCAGTAAGCACAATGTCTTAGTTTACATAAATGTATAAAACTGTTCCTCTTAAGATGTCATGGAAAACTTCCTGTGGAATAAAGTTCCATATTATTGACATTTTAAATAAAACAATAAATGTGTTGAAATAACTACTTTATGTATACCACATTTCATTGACCGGTGCAATATGACAATATGATAATATATGGAGAATCAATATTGTCTCTCTTTCTACCTACAACTGAACACATTATCAAAATGACTGACCGTTCACCATCTTTGCAAGTTAAAATTAAATTCCAGAGGCACATTCACACTAATGAATGCTGAATCAGCATTCACAATAATGAATGTCTCTATGTAATACACATTAGGGTGGGGTCAAAGAATTGCTTTCACTAACATTGAATCAGTAACTCAAACTATTTTTTAACTAGAAAAACACAGTACAAAATGATGTTTTTATAACATGAGGACATCACATCACAACCTATAGGTCGGAGGTTTGATCCAGCAGACTGATCCTGATTCAGTTTGATTCTATTGCCAGAAACTGAAGGTATAATATTCATTATTATGCTTTCATTGGCTGTTACCTTTGATTGAGACTTTTATATTTACAGAGGCAACAGGTCCCATAGATCTATAATGGGACCTGGACACAGTGTTGGAGTCCTCAGTGGCACATGAAGTCAAAAAGCTCGACTTTCTGGGTATGAAAGTACCCAGATCTTCTGTGTTGTGCGGCCCATAGAGCGTGTGCACTAGAGACTTCAGACCAAGCCGGTTAACTTCTGGTTTAGCGCCCGGTTAACTTGAATGGGGATAAAATAATTGAATCATGCAGCTCTTCTAGACTTTTCAAATTTTATTGGACCTAATGGATCAAATTATGACAGTGAAACGAATCATTTTGTGGGGGTTGTGACGCTCAAATAAATGTATGCACCGTTTTACAGATGCTTCTTTCACAATGTCACATTCTGCAGAGTCCACCATGTTTCAACAGAAAGGACAAACTAAACATTGGCTCTAGGGCCTTTTTTAAAAAAAATGTAAAAATCATGGCTACCTTCAGCGACATTGAGATGACGGGTGTTCAGTTATTTGCAGTCCGCCACCTCACTGCTTCATGCCCTTAAATCCTCCACACTGGACCTTAAAGTGGCCAGACACTTAAGCAGCCCGTCTGCTCGGGGTCTCTGTCATCATCAGTTCACCAACAGCAGGAACAATGATGTTTCTAAAGAGCAGAGTGTAAATATACAGCACATAGGTCTACAACAGTCTTCAACAGTCAACAGTCTTTCTTTAAAACTGTAGTACGCACACAAATTCATATACTGTATAATTTAGTGGTCATTTTCGCATCGTAAACTACAGTAGCCTCAAAGAGAACAACCCAATCACAAGAATTAAATTGGTGAATGTACAGTTCTGCAAAGCATTAATATGTAGAAACTCTACATTTCCTTTTGTTGCAACTTTTTCAGTTCTTTAGGTTCAATTTTCAATTCTATGTCGTGACAGTGCTGTGCTTAAGGTCTGTTAGGTTTAGTTACACAAACCACTCAGAGTCAGGAAAAGAACATGTTTTGGCTTAAAATACCTGGTTTTGTTGGCAGAAGCACGACTGTAAAATGTCCTGACATCTTGTTGAAAACATCCAGTGCTTTCACACTTACAAATGTTTAAATGTCACCACCGTCCCCGCACCTCCTGATGATATGTATGACACGTACAAATTTGAAGGTATCTGTGGTTTCCAGAAACATGAAAGGCCAACATTTTATTCTAGTGTAGGCTGAATAGTAACAGCAGGATATTTTACTTCCTGAGTTCTTCATCTTACAAATGAGACAGACGTGAACTAACCTGAGGTTCTGAGAGCAGCAGAGAATACAGTCATTAATTTAAAGACTGTAACACAACAAGCAGCCTAACAAATGACTGTGCTCAGGTATTAATTAGCCAAACAACGCATTACTATTGAAAAAGCAATTAGGAATGCATTACTTTTCTGACTAATGACTGAGGCACTATATTGAATATCATGGTGATTTTTCATTAATGAGCCACATTTACTCTCTTTTATATATATGTAGGTATATGTCTCAGCCGAGTGGAAATAAGGATACTTAACAAAAGGGAGGAGGCAGAGATCTAACACAATTGTCAGTTAAATAGGTAAGCTAATACGACATATTATCATATATTATTCTGTAATCTTTATCATTTTTGACCTTCAGAAGCTGATGATTTTTCTGTTGGTCATTCCCTGAGAAGTCAAAAGTGCACATAGCCTTTAACAACTTTTAAAACCAGACATTTCAGTACCTGGCGAGGTAACTGTTGAGTCACTGTTATTGATCACCCAATTGCCACCACAGATTTATTTGGATCATTTTGCGCTCTGGGACGGTAAAAGTCTTATTCATTGCACCTTTGAAACCTCCCAGGTTTAATTTGATTGTGCAGATAATTGGTTTTTCTGCAGGTACCACTGCAGGCCGGGTGCTGGGATACACAGCAATCAGCAGCTATAGCCCCATTCAGTTCAGTCCATTTGATTCAAACTATCCGTTTGACTCAAAAACTCTAATTAGGACAAGAACAGCCTGTTATTCCAGACGAGGAAAGTGATGCAATATTCCTCTAAGGAATTGTTCCCTCAGGTAATTTTAAAATCTCTAGTTGTGATATTCCTGCAGGGATATTTTTGGTTGTGCAGTTTCCTTCTGAAATGAATTATCCGATCACTGTGCTTCTGTCTCATAACAGGAAATCTGTAACAAAATGAAAAATCCAATGCAAAGGCTTATGCTAGTGAAATAATCAGTCCTGCTGATAGTGCAAATATCACTCACAGATTCTTTAAAGAGCTCATCTTCACACTCATCTCTCTCTCTCTCTGTGTTTCAGATTCTTACCAAAGACATTAGAGGAGCTCTTTCTAGTCTGCACAACATGTAGGCAACCTTCCACCCACCACACACGCAGCATCACCTCTTGCACTTCATTGAGCATCCACCTCAGTCAGCACCAGGGGGAGTTGTGAGGTCAGTAATAATAAGAGGTGATAGAGTGTGAGGATAGAAGGAGCCTTATTACACAAGAGTTTAGACGCACTTTGAACTGATGCCAGAGCTGCAATACAGTTGCGTCTGCTACAAAATCTTCCTGAATCTGACTGAAGCATACATTTATTTACAGTACAGAGGTTTAATCCAGGATAATGTTAAACTCTGCATTGAAAAATAACTATAAATATGTTAAAACTGATTTCATTGTCAGCATTTGAAACTGGCTGTTGAAGTCAGAGAAGTTGGGGACTTTTGACACTAAAGCGTGAGAGTTAATGAAGCAATGATAACCTTTAAACCTTGTCAGATGATGGAAATTCATGTCTTGCATCAGTGAGCAGAGTTCATGTCAGGCATGGCAGTAAGATCGAAATCAGTATCACAATATAATGAGCATTTGACCTGCATTTGGTGAATGTGAAAATATAAAATAATCAAACTTGAAGAGGAACTTATGAACCATCAGAATCTTTTCTTTCTCTCTGTGCAGATCAGAGCCCCTGAGTAGCGAGAGTTGCGTCATCAGCGTTTTTTTAAAGCAATGGTGGGTCGTGGAGCCTCTCAGTAGTTCCCCTAAAGTTAGCTGCAAATACTAGCAACCCAGTACTGGAAATCAATCAATCAATAAATCATGTATAACCTACAAACTGCCAGACATTGTACTTCTGTCTCTCTGTATTCATGAATTTCAATTGCCCACTCAGGACTTTCTGGAACTATCTGAAGTCTCCCTGAATCAAGTGACGATTGGCATTTCTAACTCTCATTTGACGGGTCTCTCGACTCAAGGACTCTGGCACAGATGTGCTCAGAGACGCCGTTACATCACTGCTGGGTGTGGTTACAGGTGCAACCAAGCACACCTCTAACCACACCCATCTATGATGCTGCGTGTGACCAGAGGTGAAACAAACTTAAAACTTTTAACCAGAGAGGGCAGTCAGGTGTTAGAGGGGAACAACTGATTTTAAACATCGAAGTCTGTTTACAGGTGTTGGTGAGCTCTAGTGTAAGTTTATGTAAAACAGATAAACAGAGAGAGGAGGCTGCACAAAGTCTGTGAAATTGCCTCAAGTGATGTCACTTGAGTAACCATCAGTTGGGTCTCAGCACTATTAGTTTGTAGCCTGCTCCTCATTTCTACTTAAGGCTAGCAGCTTGAGGCCACGTTTCACCGTGTCCTGACTGCATGCAAGAGTTAATTGCCGTTAACCATTAAATATTCATTCTGTTATGTCATGGAAACAAACTACATAGCTGCATATCAGGTTAGAGACTTAACCACTCAAGTAAAAGATTAGTGTTGAGATGTGTAGATAACATTTTAACTTTATTAATCCAGTGTTTCTTGACCATGTCGCACTTTCAAAGCAAGCAACAGGAATGAAAACAGAAACAGGTCATCGGGCCCAAAACAGTGCTAAATTGTTTGAGAACTTGAATCTTTAGGTTTAATGCAGTATTCCACTGTTTTATACATCAAACAAAACTTTGAATATTCTGCTAGTTTTTAAATAACAGTTTCCCCTTACAACAAATACATATAATACAAACAAATGGCATTAAAAGACTTATTCAATAATAGAAATAATTCAGGGGAACGAGTGAAGCCGCAATATTCCAAGTCAAAATGTCTCAAAACTTAACAAATTAATAAATTCAAATTGCAGAGATTAAGCATTGACCAGAATTACATACCTGACAGCGTAGAAAAGCAACATATAGACCATAATGTAGGGGGATGTAATGGTTAAATATTATGCAAGGGATTTTCATTTTTCATATATATACAGTAAAAAGTTAGTTTTTTAGTGGCTGGTCAAACATTTCTGAGATGGTGGGGTTGTGTTGGCGCCATTTGGGTGAATTACCTCTGTATTACCTCCTGTCCACAGTCCTTAAACACCACGGAAAATAAATCCTGATGCTCTGAATTCTGGGTCATAAGATATTTAACAGACAGATAGATGAAGAATAGACGTGGAATGAGATTGGATATAAAAATGTAAAGAGAACAGAGAAAGTGGAGAACAGTGAAGAATCATCAGCAGTCGATACACATAAACACACCTACCACCTACGTCCACACTCAGCCTGCACACAGAAACATCTAGCAGCACAGTCACCAAACAAAAGTCTCGTCCTTGGCTGTGCTGTGGAGGCGTTTTGTTTGGACCTGATGGAAGGAGGGTGAAAACGTGAGTGTGAGGTGGTGCGGTGCGTTCAGGGGCCTCGGTGAGTGGTTTTTCCATGTGACATGATGATGTTAAAGGACTGATTCTGTCGCTGACAGTGATCAGGGACTGGTACAGCAGCAGATGGAAGTGGCAGAGGAGGCGAGGCTCTGCAGAGAAGGGAGTAAGGTGTGACTGACTGAGTGGGTTTGTGGATGCTGTCAGTCCTGTTATGGCAGCGTTTACGGTGTGTTGATGGAAAAAAGAAGCGAGAGGACTCAAAACCAATGACCCGTGACTCAAATCTGTGATGTCAGCTAGATGTACGGCTCTGAGCTGTTTTATGTGCAGTTTCATATAAAGCTTGTTTGAGCCGTTACACCCAAATGAGTTTTATTTTTATAGCAAGGCTTCGAGTTATGAACCAGAAAATCATGCCGGGCACTCAAACTATCACCTCGTCCATCATTTCCAAATTGATTCCCAGTGGACGTTACAGGGCAAGCTTCTCTTCTTATGGCTGTGGCAAAAAGAAATAAGATGATCCCTCGGACATCTACTGTAATGCATTTTTCGTGTTGTTTTCTTCAAAAGGGACAGTTCACCCCAAAATAGTAGTACAAACTTTTCCTTTTAACTGTAGAGCTATGTTTCCAGATTGTTTTGGTGTGAGTTAGAGAGTTTTGGATAGATCAGCTGTAGAGATGTCTGCCTACTCTCCAATATAATGTAACTAGATGGCTCTAGATGTGTTGCTCAAAACGCAATAAATCAATCAATCAATCAATCAATCTTTATTTGTATAACGCCAATTCACAACAAAAGTCATCTCATGACAATTTCCAAATTGAGAAGGTCTAGTCCATATTCCTTGATTAATTTATTCACAGACGTCCAACATTTCCCCCATGAGCAAGCACTCGGCGACAGTGGTAGGAAAAAACTGCCTTTTCACAGGCAGAAATCTCGAGCGGAACCGGACTCAATGGTGGGCGGCCATCAGTCTCGAACGGTTGAAAAACACAAGTACATTTGAATAACTCAACAGTAATGTCTCTCTCCAGAACTCATGACCCCGTTACTTCAAATATCCACAGAACGTCTTGTAGGAACTATTTTCTATTCATATCAATGATCAGAGGGAAGTGTTAATCTTCTCATGGATAGAGACGTGCGCTAACTGGGCTAACAAAGCCAACAAACGTTTGAGGAGGGCATTACTGTTTACATCATGCTGTCATGAGCACAAGTGTCTCTGTTCTCTCTAACTTCACACATTTTTTCTTTTTTTTTTTCATTTTTAAACTTGTGTGTGACCCAACAGACACTGACTCAAAGTACATCACTACATATCTCCGCACCGAAGGACATGTGAATCAACTCATGGACGAGAGGCTAGCTGACTAAGCTAACTCAGCTAGCTAATGTAACAGCTCAGCCAAGGAGGATGCCATTAATGTCTATATCCTGCGCTGTCATGAGCATGAGCTTCTCATCCATGACTAGATGCACTCTTCCTTCTGCAGGGTGATACGGAAAGATAGTAGTTCCTACATGAAACTGCTCACAACAAGGTCTGTGGATTAGCTCGAGTGACTGGGCCATGACACTCATGTCTTGGAACAGACATTGCTGTCGAGCAGGGCTAGGTTTAAAGGATCGATTTTTGATTCAAATCGATATTCATTTGAATGAACTGAAACCGATTTCAGTCACAATCGATATATTTTGAGGGAGGGCAGACACATCTCTACGCCATGTACTGTATCTCCAAAACGTGCACTCACACCAAAAATATCTAGATGTATAAATAGCGATGCAGGTGGGAGTAGAAAATATCTAGTTTTTGATTTTGGGGTGAAATGTCCCTTTAACTTGCTGCAGCACAAATTAGCTATTTTTAGGACCATAATACAAACTTTAACTAAAACGCCTCACCTCCCCTTTTGTTAATAGAATAAGGTGTAAATGTAATTAGCATATCAATGCAGTGCATAGACCGATGTAATTGTTTCAGCTCCACACTTAATAAATCAAGTTTCAGTACAGACGCGCTAATTTTAAGAGGAATTACCAGCTGTAATTCAGACTAGTCAGAAAATGACTAACGATGTGTTCTACTCTGAATACAAGATTAATCAACTATGACTGGTGTTCATTAAGGACAGAATGCATTCTAACAATGATGTATTTCAGCTGAGGATTCCTAAAGGAAGCGGTGCCGTAGAGGACGAGGGTGACACTCTATAAAAGTCCTTGTTACGCAGGTATGGCACTTCAACAGGATGCTGGGAGTCCCTGGTGGCTGCAAGGGCAGACGGAGCAGCAGTTGAATGAGCCGTGGCTGCTGCCCAAGTACTTTTATTGTACAGTCACTGCAGACTGTCCGGCTCGTGGTGCAGTGCTAAAACTTTTTACTGAATGCAGCAGAGGACTACAGAATTGCTCAAAAACAGGCAGTCGCAGGCTTGGAGGCTGCAGGGAGGCAAGCTGTGGTGTAAAAGACATTACACCAGTTACAAAACAGTTACTCAAGTACTGTACTTTTTTAAGATACTTGTACTTTACTTGAGTAGTTCCATTGTGTGTTACTTATACTAGTGGTGAAGAAGTATTCAGATCCTTTACCTACAGTGAAAATGTTACTAAGAAAAATGTCCACTGTGACTGTTACACTATGATATATTATATCATGAGATTAATGTTACTAATGCATTATTGTAAAAGCGGGATAATCTTGTTGTTGTTGTTATTGTTGTTAATGTTAATACATGTACTTCCACTACTGCTTCATACATACATACCATTGCTTTCACCTTTTTACTGGACACATTTATCTGATTGTTACATACACAGTTCGCAACTTTACAGAGTTGACAAACTGATCATTTGTTGATCTTAAAACATGTTATGTGTTGAACTAACCAACAGTATACAGTATATATCCTTCACTGAACCATTCAAATGAATATGCACGTGATGATGATCCAGTAACATACAGTATATTATAATATAATACTCTAAAAGGGGCCATTAAACATCATTAGCACTTTTCAAAGTATTTTTATTTGACTTTATTGCAGAACTTTTGAGTATTCTCTTCAGTGTGGGTTTGTGACTTGCTGAAACAAAATTGCACCTCGTTAATAAAAGAAAAACATAAAGAAAGTCTGGAGTTGTAAAGTATGATTCATACAGACAGATGATTCATACTGTTTAGATTTGGAGTGACAATGAGGTTTACTGCAGGTGTAGACATTGATGGATCAGTTTATAGATCCTGCTCAGAGAAATACTGAAAGTCACTGTGTGAAACCTTTTTTGTTCTTTGGATCAAAAAAGTGTTGTTGTTTTTTTCTGTAATCAATACTCCTGTCTTGGTGTCCTAAAATCAGACTGAAAACAACACATAGATTGTCCCAATGCTCACTGGGATGGTCTTATTGTTCACCAAACAAAAAACAATGCCAGAATGCCCTGAGAGATGCAATTATTACATAAAGATAGTGTCTTTATATAAATATATTATATATAGACTTTCAAATGTTACATTTTCTGGCTCAATCCTTCTTTTGCTGATGAAAACTCGTTCAAGTTTGTCTGCCAGCGGTCTTGTGCAACTCGCTCCGTCAGCTTAATTTGTTTGATCAAAGATTGATAAAGTTTATCTGATGGAAGTTCAGAAGAAAGCTTTATCTGATGACTCATACGGGATCTGTAAAGGAAAGATCACTTCAAACATAAAAGTGAACTTTATCCAACACACTGACAAAATTCATATACACTCAAAAAGTAGTTGTTTAATCCATACTTGCACATAAACCTCATGTATTTAATCAATTACGTATGAAGTCAAGGGGAACTTCAACAGGAAATAAATGTCTTATTCAAGTGTTTATTACGTTTTCACCGTGTCTGTTTGTTGGTTGGTTGCTGTGTCACCAGGATTACATAAAAACTACTGGACAGATTTCCACAATACTTGGGTAACGCATGGGTCTCGGCCCTCAGTCAAGTTTGATATTTGATTAGGCTTGATTAAATCAAAGGGGACTGTTGGGCCATTGAATAAAAGTAATGCATTTCAAATGAGTTGTTTTGCCTCCTGTAATAAATCACACATCAAGTTATTTCATTCAAACACATTGACTCGACTATGCATGAAATGTGACTCTTTACATTGAATTTGTGTAATTGAATTAGATGGAAAATTTCCAAGTAATTAAAATACTGATTAAAGGTGCAATTGTAGTTTTGGGAAGACATTTTAATAAGAAGAAAAAGATCTTCATTAACTGATGTTTTGTTTATACCTAAACAATCTAAATAAACAAACTCTCTTTGTTTTCATGACTGAATAAACAAACTGACCTTAAAGGACAACACAAGTTCATACTGTTTTACTTTGTTTATATGTGGTGGACCCTGCCACCTCTCTAGCTTCAAACAGTGTTCTGGGGACCTTAATTTTCCTCTGAGAACAGCTGTTTATTCAGTTATTGACAAAATAAATATATTATTACTTCATTAACATAGTAAATATTAAAATTCTGAGTTTGAATTTCTTCTCCAAAACTACATAGTGCCCCTTTAAGGTAAATTATTTTTTGAGCGTATATTTGTATATAATCTATGAACTTGAACAGAAGCACAGCGTGTTTAACTACCATTAACAGTCTGGCAAAATGACACATAATGAATGAAGATGGAGCATGGAAAATTAATTACTGTTGCCTGTGTCAGTGTTCTCCATCTCACTGTGGGGGCTGGTTTTTCTTTTCTTTCTGTGGTACATCTAAGCCTTCCATTCATTTTTAGTCCAAACAAGATTTCTGTAGATATCAACTCCTCCTCCTCATGTGTAGGGGGAAAGGCCTTGAGCCTGGGGCCATCTCCGAACTGTCGAGGGAAAAAGACGAGGATTTGCTCTTAAGTCCAGACAGGCAGGAAAAATAGCACAGAGCCCAAGGTCAAATGGATTAAAAGGATTTAAGAGCAGAACTATTTAAGTAAGAGAGGGGAGAGCCACAGGTTGAAAGCTGGTACAGATGTTCAGAGAGTGACAGAAGAAACAAGGTTCAAGGCAACAACTGTTCTACAGGTACGTTCACAAACAAGCTGCTGAAGATGTGCTAATGATTCTGTCGTAAAGTTGTAACAAAATTATAAGATTATACAGAGTTATGCTGCTGATTTAAACTTTGATTTTTCTGTGGAAAAAGATGATGAAACCGTCAAGTTTATAAGAAAAAGAACCAGTGTGAAGAATTCCCTTGGATTTGAATAATATCTTTATGTATACACTACGTATCGACAGGTAATTTAAAAGTATCGTATGTGCCAATATGTATATGTGTATATATGTATATATGTATACATATATGTATGTATATATTGTATATATATATATATATATTATATATATATATATACACATATATATACATATATATATGTATGTATATGTATACATATATATACAGTTTAGTAGATGGAAAGTTAATTGCAAAAAGTGTCTAAACTGTGTAAATGGTCATTGATATTCTCCTTATGTTCTGCTGGCATTGTTAAATGATATTTTCGAACATGCAACTTGAAGAACATGTAGTGAATGACGTACATTAGTCAGAACAGCTTGTATCATATTTGATAGACGTGTTTCTGAGACATCGTAGACGTAGAACAGAGGAGGACATGTTTCAAAAAGACGTATTGCGATTACATTTTTTATATGTTGTAAAAAATTCTCAAATGTCATACTTGAGTAAAAGTTAAGATATGTTAAAATATGGCCTTTATAAATGTGAAGTAGTAAAAGTAAAAAGTCTTTAGGTATCTTATATTGAATGTTATAGACTGTAAACTGTGGGCTAACTGATTATCAGATCCAATATTTTGCATTTTTCTAATCATCAAAATCAGTGTTTTTTAAATCTGATTTTGAATAAAATAAATGTAAAAATCTGCAACTGTGCCTCCAATGCAACATGCCACTTCTAAAGTAACATGTAACTAAAGTTGTCAAATAAATTTAGTGGAATAAAAGTACAATATTTGCCTTGAAAATGTAGCAGAAAATGGAAGTACTCAAGTAAAGCATAAGCACCTCAAAATTTTACTTAAGTACAGAACTTGTGTAAATATACTTAGTTTGCTTTCCATCACTGCATGCAGCTTGAAGAGGGAGTTGTAAAAATCCGTTTTTATCATATTTGACAGACAAGTTTGTGAGACTTCACAGAGGTAAAACCTCTAGGTTCCTCAAGGACGTCGTCTTTTCAAAAAAATATGTTTTTGCTTGAATTCTTAAACTTTATCTTTTTATGCTTTTGACATGTGTCAAATAAAACCATAAACTATCTGTAAGGTTATAGGCGTGTGATTTGGGTGAACCAAAACTTGAAGTGACTATGAGGAACTTTCCGTTTTTGTTGATTCATTTTCTTTGGACAAAAGAGAGACCGCAGGATGGATCGCAATGAGAGAATGTATTTATATGTGATTTTATATGTGATCAGACCTGAGCACAGGCATTAAGCATAACTATAAAAATAGCAGTCTTTTCTCTGATGGTCTCATTTGCTGTTACAGGTCATTAATAATCATCAGAGGAATCATGCAACAGTTTTATAAACACTTAAAAGTTCCTGGTAGTCACTTTAACTCTTGGTATAAATACAAATCTGAAGGTAAAAAAATGAATTTCAGTTATTAGAGGGACTCAAAAAAACTATTTTGGTTTCCAGTCTGAATATGAATTTGGCACAGCTTACAGTCAAACCTTATCTTCTCTGTTACATAATTCATTACAAATTATACACACATGCTACGACCACTACTCATAGGGCTGTATTAGTAGTTTAACAAACTGATTTACACACTGATTCAGATTTGAAAAGCTTAGCTGCTCAGGATGATGTTAGAGATAAACCACAGACGATTTCATTCATGAAGATACGAATTTAAGGAGGCACAGAGGTGAAACATAAATCACCTCCTGTAGATATAAAACCACCTCTAACATGACAACACAGTTCCTCGCTTTAATCCACATTAACCTGTTGGGGCCTCTGACATGGTCTTAAAGTGTCTGATGTGAGACCTGATCCCCTCTTGTGGCAGGCGTCTGTGCTGCACCCGTCAGAGGATGCAGCTGGTTGTCATGGCAGCAGTGCTAGTGCTGGCGGGGGCAGGCCAAGGCTGCAGATTCGGCTGCCTTCCAATCAGCGTCAGCATGCCGGTGGAGAGCTGTGGCAGCAACGAGTTCATCCACACCACCATATGTGCAGGACAGTGCTACAACGAGGTAACGGATCATTCAAACCTTGAACACACTGAGTTATTGGGACTTATATTCATGAGGATGTTAAACTTCACTCTGCCAGCTGATCGAGCTCCAGAGTATGTTTTCTGTCTTAGATAAGCTTGAGGGAGTTTTTCCATTTAATTGATTTCACCTCAGTGGAGTTTAATACAACCTAAACACACTCAGTAGATTATCAATTAAGGAATGTCAATTCACATACATTAAATGGCAGACAAGTTTTTTTTATTATTGTTTTTTTTTATTATTTGTCTTTTTTCCATTCTCGCCAGACATGTTCGCTAGTTATTTGCTTTTATTGGACCTGCTCATCTCTTTATTGTTATTACCACATTTAATAACCATGCTTGTAGCCGTCTAGTTTGTATGATTGCAAATTAAGGGTATCACCGGGAGCACTTTATAATAACCATCATTAATAAATTACAAATTTATAAAATATTAAACTTTAGTTGTAGTTATTTCACTGTTCACAAACAATGAGATGCTTTATAAACCATTTATTGAGCAATTGTAAAGGTTTATGAACAACAGTTGCAACTTATCCAAATAATGTCTATAGATGAACTACATAGGATTTATTAGCTATTTACAAAGTATGATAAATATCAGTTGAAACTTTAAAGGGGCACTTAGTAGTGTTGGAGTAGAAATTCAAACTCAATATCAATGAGGTAATAATACAAACTCAGACATATTTATTTTTCCATAACTGAATAAACAAGTTGTGAACAAAGTTGAAAATAGTTTGTTTATTTAGTTTGTTCAGGCATATTAAAAAAAAGTCGATGAAGATCTTTCTCTTCTGATTAAAATTTAAAAGTGCACCTTTAAAGTAAACAATTGTTTAATGAAAGGTTTGTCAAGCATTTATTTTTTGTTAACAGTGAAATAACTGTGCTCGGTCAGTTTTCCCTGATAACGATGGTTAACGATCATGAACTGACATGCCTCTGAGTTAGCTGGACTTTAGCTACATATACATCATTTTTGCATCTGATGACCAGTTTGATTAAAATAATGCTTTTCATATCTCTGTTCTGCTTGCAGAGAGACTGAACAAATATAGGGAGCTGAACAAAGTTTATGAGACTGAAATTGAACTCATTTGATTGCATGTCCATTAAACTATGACATAATTGTGGATTAACATCCATTAACTGATGATCTATTAAGTGTTAACTAATAACATAAAGTCAGGAACTTCATCTTTTCATAATCCTGAGTCATGAATTAGTTCAATATTACTTAATTATATGACGTATGCCCTTTCTATAAAGTGTTAGACTTAAAATTCATAGCATTTAAAACATAGTGTGTTTCAAAACCTGCCAGTCACGTACAGGTCAGAGCAGGTTATTTTCATTTTTCAGTGTTAGACAGCCCTTTGTCTCAGTTTGGATCAAGCTCTGTCTCTTTATCAGTTTGTGCCTGTGAGTGCAGGCAGAGGTCAGCAGTTTACGGTAATCTGTTGTTGGAAGGCTGAAGATTTTTATTTAAAGATATAATATGTAACATAGTGCATTTTGTGTGCATTTTGTTTGGTCAGAATAACTTCCATGGAAACATCAGCTGATACTTATGAGAGTGAGGAGGGAAGGTGGAAAATGTGACTAAACATTGATAAAACTTAAATATTACATTATATTATACATCACATCGTCTGTGAACCTTTCTGCCTGAGTCACGTCAGATAGATTTTCATCAGCACTGGTGGTTGTTTAACAATGAAGACAACAACTCCCATGATCTCCCGTCTTTTGTTTACATTGTTTAACTAGTGGCAGAAATGACATACCGTGCTTTTAAAACGTAAAATGGCTTGTATTAAAGTTCTTGCTCTTTTTTGTTAATATTGTCATGTTATCACAAATCACGAGGTTGCATTTATATCCATGTTCTTCAATCATATGCTGTCGCCTGTTGGTGTCCTTGACAGGATCCAGTCTACATTAGTCATCATGACTGGGCTGAACAAAGGACCTGTAACGGGGACTGGTCCTATGAGGTGAAACACATTGATGGATGTCCGGTGGCCATCACCTACCCTGTGGCCAGAAGCTGCGAGTGTACGGTGTGTGACACTGGAAACATGGACTGCGGGCGCTTTCCTGGAAATATCCCCAAATGTCCGCCCTTTTAAAGAAACCTATCGTCTGTTCTACGGTTACTTATCATCTTTGGTAACTTGGTACTTATAAATAAATAATAAACAGAAAAAAAAAAATGAATGAAGTTTTTGGGTTTTGTCTGTCATCATGGACACAGGAAGTAGGGGTGCTGAGAGGGCTGCAGCACCCGCTAAACGGCATTGTAAGAACCTTTTATTGATTGTCCACAACTTCCTTTGATCGTCAAGCCTAAAATAACTTGACAATTTTCTGGTTAATCTGCCAAGTGTATGAACTACACTGCAGACTGGAGTGTCTGTTTACTGTGACTAACGAGCAGATCCGCATTACATATGCTCCTCTAGACTATGAGATGTCTATATTCATGTATAACATTTGCTGAATTAACAAGAAGGACCAAAAAATTAAGAATTTATCGTAGAAAGCATTATACAAAGATTATAACGTTTGTCCCAACTCAAAAACACACAAAATTGAGAGATTTTATAGGGGAGTCTGGGGAATTTCTTTCCCTCCTCATCTCCTTGCTGTTGTCGACTGCAGTTGGTGTGGCTGCTTTGACCTACAGTGTAGTATGTTGGTTTTCACATGTGCTGTCTTCTGTTTTCAAATTATTATACAATGGTTACACAATATACAAACATTTTCGTTAATAACTATTAGATATAAGTTATCCTGGCGATTCCAATTAATGCACAAAAAAAAAAACATGAATGTCACACACCATATACAACGTATTTATACAGACCAACTTCTCAGCACCCCCAACTGTGACTGGAAAACATCATTTTACCAATGAATAACAGACAGGGACGCTGTCTGTCATTCATTGGTAAAATGATGTTTTCCTTTTCTATCTTGTACGGTTGCAAGAACAGAATTGAAATCATAGGTCAGCTATTATCAGCAGCACATTTGAGCCTCCTTTGTTCCTGCTCTGTTCTGCAGTTAATACCTCAAACACAGAGGAAATGTCATAAGTCAGTGCTTAAGAAACTCTGTAGTGAGATAGGAGAGAAGCTTTAAAGTATTAAAGGCCGACTGAGAGATTAAATGTCTCACCAATAGTTCTGCCTCTGGTCCTGACCAAAGTCACTGATCCCCAACATTCAATAATCCTGAGATTCAAACTTTCATGCTCAGAAGGGGAGGTCATCCTGGAAGAAAAAGAGCCGGCCTCACCTCTTTTTTGACAGGTGGAAATGAAAATATAGAGTTTGCGGTTTTCCAAAAGCTCCACTAAAGTGCCTGCTGATCAGTGGCTCTCTACAGGATGCACTCAATTTAGAAAGAGCTCAGCAGGCAAAACCATCCTCTCATCAGGACTCTTACAATGCAGTATATTGTTTGGATGAGGCAGCTACAATGTCAGGAAGATAATGTTTAGGATATAATAATGTGTGCATGCATAATGCAACATCAGTAATGCTCCTGAGCCATTATTGCAATCGGACTGTGTGTGTGATGATGATCTTGACATCAAGACATAACTTGTCAGTAAATTTGCCAATGGTGCGTTTAAGGTGTAGGTGTATCTGTTTAATTAATTCAGTATTAAAGGTGCATTATGTAGTTTTGGGGAAGACATTTTAATCAGAAGAGAGAGATCTTTATTGACGAACTAACTGAATAAACTCTCTCAACTGAATAAACTGAATAAACAAACTCAGCACATTTCACATTGTTTTACTTTGTTTATATTTGGCAGACCCTGCCACCTTTTTATTTTGTAGTTCTTGTGGTGTTTTTTTGTTTGTTTGTTGCTGTCTTTTTTTAACATTGGACAGAGTCACGCTAGCTGTTTCCCCCTGTTTCCAGTCTTTATGTTAAGCTAAGTGAACCGTTGCCGAGCTAAAGGTTTATGAGTGACACATCATCATTTGTCGACTCTCAACATGTGTATTTCCCAAAATATTGAATTATTACTTTAAAATAGGTGCACAGTACATTTGGTATCTTTACACACTAGTTTTCTCTATACCAATAATTTCTAAAATATTGGCCATTGTTCCCTCGTTAGCAGTTTTCAGACACAGTTTGTGATTGGCCCTGAGACACGGACATGTCATCGGGTAATGGAGACAACTGCTTATTCAGCTGCCTTAAACAGCAGGACATAGCAGCCTTTATTTGGCTTGAATAAAAATATGAAATATTCTTTCACTCGGTACGAAAGTCAAACCACAGCAGTAAAATAAGTGTTTGCTTTTGCTCCTCTGGACTGCATCAAACGGAGGAGTTTTAGTCCAGAAACTATCCGAATCCAAAACTCCACAAAGGCAGAACTAATGAATGTCTTTGCAGAGAAATGAGAAGGAGAATAAATCATCTCTCCACCCTCAAGTCCACTGTAGACTGTCATTGTTTCTGTAACACAGCACAGAAAAGGCTTGTTTTTAGCCAAAAGCAGGTGCAGCCTCGGAGTCTGCAGATTGATCTAACATCTTATTAATCCAGAGACACGTGTGGACCCGAGGCCCCTGCTAACGACAGAGAGCTCACTCATTAACCGGACAAGTGGTTAATTAATACCTACAGTGTTGTGACTTACCAGCTTTACCCTAACTTGATCTTTTTTAGTGTGGACAGGCGCTGATTCAGGCTCACTCTGTAATGTGTGGCAACATTAGTGCAGTGAAGGAATGTCATTGAGAAAATCATCATGTTTTAATTTGTTTTAGTTTTTAATGATTGCTCTGAGGCATAACAGTGATGATCCTGGTGGGAGGGAGCAGGACTACTCAGTTACATCTATTTTTCTAAAACGTGGGAAAAAGGGAAACAGAAAGAAATGTTTAATTTTATTGCTTGTAAAATGGATTATTAAAGCTCAAATATGCTAATGAAAGGAACAAAATAATGACACTATGGGCTTGTTGTGACAGTTTAGAAACTTTTTAAGCAGCCCAGTCACCAGAATAAAATGTTGTACGTTTTATACATATCTTAACATTTCCTCTAAATGAGACCACTTTGGCACCACCATCTGCTTCCTGTTTCAACAGACAAAACTGTTTGACCCTCGGGACATTTTAAAGCATGTCTTTGTGGCAACAAACTTGGGTATTATTAGTGAGATGTTTTGACATATTCCAGCTGTGTTTGTCGTGACTAAACTATATTATATCAAGTCAAAACATGATATTTTCCAAAACCTAACTGATTGATTTTCGTGCCTAAACCAAACCAGAAAACCTCAGGTTTAAATTGAAAATTAAAAACTTGGGTTGTTTCAAGGACTGCAAAATTATTGTTTCAACATAAATGGGCACTCCTTGCACTTCCATACAGATTCACTAGAGATTAAATAAGTAACGGTCAAAATTGATCCTGCAAGGATAGACATTTCCAATAATGCAACTCCACAGCTTCTTAAATCTGACATCACAAGGGTTAATTTTATTTGAGCTGTAAAACTCCCTCCAGAGTCAAGAAGGACATTCTACATTTTTTTTCACTCCTTATAACAAGAAAACTTTAAACTCATGAAAATCTGGCCTCTAACTGCTGCCTCAGAAGGAAGGTGTTGATTATAACAACTGTATTGTGTCCGCCCAGTCACTATAATAACATGCTGGCATTGTACATTTCTGCAAACCGTGGATATGCGAAATTTGTACCTTTCATAAGTATCACATTTCTACAATACGTGTCATATCACATTCAGATTAGATGTATATGAGTTGACTTTCATATCAAGAGGAGGGATGGGGGTGGCGTGAAAGCTGCTAAGCAGGAGGTCGCTGTTCAAGAAGGCGTCAAACGTTCTTAAGCGTGAAACGACTGAATATTTTTATAGATATCGGGACATTTTAGTGGCATCAAAACACGAGTTTTCCTAACCCTAACCAAGTGGTTACTGTCCTCAACATTCCCAGACCGTAAGCACAGTGCTGTTGCAACATGCAGTCGAAAAATGAGTGTAAAGAAATGGAAAGGACGTGTGTGTGGTTTGCACAAACATACTGTACATTGGCACTCTTTATTCTGGCAATTAGGTTGACTTAACCTGGAGTGATTTCAAGTCCGTGCAACTGTGGAAAAAACTTCGATATTTCAGCCAGCCAGTAAACTGCAGGGGTCAAAGCCAATTCCCTAACAAGTGAGACCATCAATGAAATGATTAATGATAGAAAAGGGATTGGGGAAAAGAAACAAGATTACAGGAAGTATTTTTGTACCTAGGAAGAAAACATATGAGAGAGGGAGCTGAAGTGTTAACTTGACAGACAAGGGCTCAGCTTTTTGTTTGGAGGCTGAGAGAAAAAAGAAGTTGAGACTAGATGCAGCGATGACCGACCCTGGAGGCGAAGCTGACCTTAGTTGCTTGTGGTGGAGGAGTAAAAGCTGGCATCTAGAGATAGACTGTGACCTGAAGGTATACAGTGTGTGAGGGTGCTGCTCTCTTAGCCTGTACTATATCACAACATCAACATTTTTTTTATTTTAGAACAAGCACCCTGAGGCACACAGCCAGCTGAGGGAGAGCAGGATAGATGTGACACGAATGAATCTCAGGAAGATGGAGGTAAAGTAGCTCTTTTCTAGAAATATTGCCAATTAAGTGGCATGAGAAGGGCACAAATCTCCAGCAGTGCTGAATAATTCCCCAAAGACATCATTTCTATCACTTACAGCTTCGCTTAAATTGAATTAATCGATCCCAAACCCTCGAGCTAAAGCTGGAAACCGATCTTTGTTATCTCTGTCAGTTTCACAGTTATGGCCAAAAAAGGGACAATAATGGCCGTTCTCATATCTGACTTGATGCCAACCTCTGATCATTCGTTCTTTGGCCAGTAATTTACAAGTAAATCTGATGTTTTGCTTAAGAGATATAAGCAGCTCACAACCAACAAACCTTCTTGCCAAAGGTTTACATTTGTAGATTTCTGCCCCTTGCTAAACAGACAAAAACAGGAAAAAACATTCATTTGGGGCTGGAGGTTATTATTTTTATTCAGTGAATTATTCATTTGTACAAATTATTTAGTCTTCAACTTAACAACCAGGATTGAATCAGCAATCAAAACCCAAAGATATCATATTTATCATGATAAAACAGAATAAAGCAGCACATTGTCACATTTAAACCAGTTAATATTTGGTATTTTTTTAAGTTCTTGGGATGAAAATGTCAGTCGGTCCACCACTTTGGTCTGTACTGAAATATCTCAACAACAATTCGATGGATTGCCATGAAGTTTTGTTCAGACATTCATACTTCCCATCGAAATGAACTGTAATGACTTTTTATTCACTGCATCAAGCGGAAATTTTAAATTGTCATCCAGGAACAAAAAATACCTGCAAAACAAATGACATTCCCATCAGAGTCAGCTTCTCTTTGTTAAAGTGCTAATTAGCAAGTTGGCCTGCTAACATGTTAAACTAGGACAATGAACGTGATAAATACTATACCTCTTAAACACAGCCCAGTCACCAGAATACAATGTTGGCATTTTACATTTCTGCAAACCACGGATACCTTCACATTTGTAGGTGGCATAGGCTTTCCTAACTTTAACCAAGTCATGAGCACATGGTAAAGTTAGAGTTTACCTCAAAGCATAGCTATACTACACAATGCAGTCTTTATGTTTGATAAGTAGTTGAAATGATTAATCAGTTATCAGAACTGTTGACAGAACCACTGAATTTATTCAAACAAGCGGGCAATCCATCTGATTCTTGATACAATATACACTTAACTGCACACACACACTTAATAGGAGTGAATGATGGGACAGCCCCATCACTTCATCTTCTCTGTCAACATCCAGGCAGACCTTCGACCTGCTCACCCTCATGTTCATAGATTTTGTTTCAGCCTCACACACACTTGCACACACTCGCACACAGGCTCTTCTGTCACTTCTCCAGTTCAATGTGAACACTGCAGGCTGGATGTCTGCTGACAGATTTCAGTTCGTTCAGGTCACTGGTGTCCTTTAATAGCGGCTTGTTTTTATCCCGCAGCTCCCTGGAGGTCTGCGCTCTCCTCTTTCTAATGACTGCTGCAGCCGATATTTAGATAGACATTTTATCAAGTTTATAGACGATCCTGTCGCTCTGCTGGAGGGAGGAAATGGACACGGTCATGTAGTGTCAGGCTATGATGAATTTTTCCTTGAGCTGAAATTTTTAAAAACCTAAGGACAAAAGATATTTTAGAGGGTCCAGAGTGAACAATTATCACCACTTTCTTGTATTAACGGCTGTTAAAAGCACCCAGGGCTCTAAATGGGCACATGAATTTATACTTTATAGGAATTTGCAGAAGAAAACTGTTTAAATTTGGAGGGAAGTTACTTTGCTGATTTGTCTAAACCTGCATCTGTTTCTACAAGTTTTTTGAGTATGGTATCCTGTTCTGGCAGCTTGAATTTAATTAACATGTGATTTAAGCCAGTGCTGGTGTGTGTGCTGAAATGTTTAAGAATCAGAGCTGCAGTCATCCACAGAAACAGCAGTAATTTATTCATTCCCACAGCAACTGAGCTGCTTTGTGTTGGCAAATGGAATTATGTAGCCTATTAACAAGACTAAGAATCTACAGCCATTCTAGTGGCTCTGTGAGGCTCTGTTAAACCTCAGAGGTGCTTTAAGCTAATGTCAGCATGCTAATGTGAATGTTAGTAGTTTTGTGGGTATGTTGGTCATAAAAAATTGATAATAAAATGTAGTGGGGAAATTACAATTTGAAACTGATGATGGTGCTCTACATAAATTCAAATAATTGCCAAAGTTTTTAAAATGAATCTTCTACTTTAGTGCTCAACAGTGGAGCCCCCCCAGGGCTGTGAGCTCAGCCCCCCTGTTCACACTCAAAACCCATGACTGCACTCCCAGACATCAAGAGGCCTCTATTGTTACGTAGCAGAGCATAAGTGATATTGATGAAGTGAGATGTCTGCAACAACAAAAATACTTGCCAAGGTTTAGGGAACTGAAATACTTGGTTAGGTTTAGGGAACTTAATGCTTGGTTAAGCTGAGTAAACTAAATACTTGGTTAGGTTTAGGGAACTGAAATACTTGGTTATGTTTAGGGAACTAAAATACATGGTTAGGTTTCAGGAACTAAAATAATTGGTTAGGTTTAGGGAACTAAAATACATGGTTAGGTTTAGGGAACTAAATACTTGGTTAGGTTGAGAGAACTCAAATGCTTGGTTAGGTTTAAGGAACTAAAATACATGTTTAGGTTTAGGGAACTAAAATTCATGGTTAGGTTAAGGGAACTAAAATATTTGGTTAGGTTTAGGGAACTAAATGCTTGGTTAGGTTTAAGGAACTAAAATACGTGGTTATGTTTAGGGAACTAAAATACATGGTTAGGTTTCGGGAACTAAGCTGCACGGTTAGGTTTAAGGAACTAAATGCTTGGTTAGGTTTAGGGAACTAAAATACATGCTTACGTTTAGGGAACTAAAATACATGGTTAGGTTTAGGGAACCAAAATGCTTGGTTATGTTTAGGGAACTAAAATACATGGTTAGGTTTAGGGAACTAAAATGCATGCTTAGGTTTAGGGAACAAAATGTTTGGTTAGGTTTAGGGAACTGAAATACTTGCCGAGGTTTAGAGAACTCAAATGCTTGGTTAGGTTTAGGGAAATAAAATACATGATTAGGTTTAGGGAACTAAAATTCATGGTTAGGTTAAGGGAACTAAAATATTTGGTTAGGGTTAGGGAACTAAATGCTTGGTTAGGTTTAAGGAACTAAAATACATGGTTATGTTTAGGGAACTAAAATACATGGTTAGGTTTCAGGAACTAAACTACACAGTTAGGTTTAGGGAACTAAAATGCTTGGTTATGTTTAGGGTACTAACATACATGGTTAGGTTTCAGGAACTAAACTACACAGTCAGGTTTAAGGAACTAAATGCTTGGTTATGTTTAGGGAACTAAAATGCTTGGTTATGTTTAGGGTACTAACATACATGGTTAGGCTTATGTTGATGAAGGTTCTCAGTCATCCAGGTCATGGTAAATCTAGGTGCTGTATCGTAGGCAACTGGACTTGTTTCAGTTTCTTGAAGACATTTCACCTCTCATCCAAGAGGCTTCTTCAGTTATAACTGAAGTTCTAACTTCCACCTAGATGGTTAGGTTTAGGGAACCAAAACGCTTGGTTATGTTTAGGGTACTAAAATACATGGTTTGGTTTAGGGAACTAAACTGTTGGTTAGGTTTAGGGAACTAAAATGCCTGGCTAGGTTTAGGGAACTAAGATTCATGGTTAGGTTTAGGGAACTAAAATTCATGGTTAGGGTTAGGGAGTTAAAATGTTTGGTTAGGTTTAGGGTTAGGGGAACAACACTAACACAGCAATATCAGAACATGTGGACCTTAACCACGTTGCTAGTTTGTCTTAAAACATGACGTGATGATTCAATTCCAAAACATCACATATTCATTGTGGAGACCTTTTAATACGTGGAAATCAGGTAATATTTGAAACTCAATGAACTCAATAAACTTCTCTCCAAAATGCCCTGCTGTTACTCCAAAAATCAACATAACAGTGACTAATGTGCTTAATATTCCTGCCAGCAGTCAATATGAGAGAGTAGGTGTTTTTGGAGAATCTCCTCTACTTGGAGCTGGTGCAACACTTACTTTGCCACTGAGGAAATATTTCAACTTCAACTTAAATCTGAGTTTGGAGTAAAACTTCAGCCGCTTTGATGAATGGCTTGTTTGCATCGACTCGCTCTCTGCTTTCATCGACTGGGTTTTATAAATATTAATAAGCCTCATTTATATGTAGCCTTTTATAAAAGAAGAACCATAAAATGCATTATGGAGATAGTAGCAAAGAAAACATTGCTGAAATAACTGAGAAATAACATATTTTTATTAGAATTACATTTATTAAAACAACATAGTTGTTGTGATGTTACGGTAAGAGGACTGCACACCAAATTTTCATACCAGACAATGATTTAATTTGCATTAATATCCACCATTGTAATTCCTCAAAGTTCAGATTTGGCAGGAGCATGTTTCCCAGCCATCGCTGCCAGTGATCTCCTGAAATAAGCACAGGATATGGAGGCAAAGCGTGACTCTTGACCCAGAGCTGAGCTCAAGGACAGCTGGATGTGTATAAATGAGACATAACTGTCTGAGCAGTTCTGCAACTCTTTCCTTAGCCGACGTGATGAACTGCTGTGTCATGCTGCTCGCCTGCTGCCTCTGGTCAGCGTGTAGGAGGATGTAAAAACACAAGTCCTCTAGTGTCCAGTCTGTGATAATCAGGCAAAAATGACCTAATGGAAATAATTAATTACATTTTTAAAGGGCATTAATTTACTGGTCGGATTAATGGGATGAATCACATACTCATTAATTAATGTCTTTACTTGTTAAAAGGACTTCATATAACATCACACTGACGGTGCTTTCTACAGCACACATAAAGAAAATATGACTTTTAGCTGTCAAAAAAGAGCGTATGCTGTGATTGAGGAAGGATTAGTTACCCTACACAGAAAGTAACTAAATACATTTGCTCAAGTACTGTAATATTTATCTTTTCTGCTACTTTATACCTCTTCTCCACTACAATTCTCAGGCAAAACAGTACTTCTGACTCCACTACATTTAATTGATAACTGTAGTTACTGGTTACATGGCAGATTTAGTTTAATACAGAATACAATCAACAAAGAAAATAATGCATGAGTATGTTCACTTTTGGTACTTTAAGTATTATTCTACCTCCTTCTATCCCTGAACACTGGACTGATGTGGAGAGGGAGTGAAGGTTGGGCCCTGACCTTTGAACCACTGGCTTTTTAGTCTTTTCCCCACTGAAGACAGAAGATTCTGCTAATTTAGTGTTATACAGCAGCTCCTGAAGAAGAACTGGTCATGACATTTCTCAGGGATCTTGCTGAGCTTTGTGTGTAATTTTCCAGATTAAGAGTTCTGACTGTGATGAGCTGTCCCTGAAGATGTTTCAGTGTCTGTATCTCAAGAGAAGTCATACATGTGGAGATATTCTGAAGCTTTCATAAATCTTGCAAAAAACAAATAAATAGTCCTTATAACAGCTACTGAATGCATATTTATGATATTAGATTTTCGTTACACAATTATTGAAGCCGAAAGAAGTCTCGGTAAGGATGATATCGCAATATTTAAAGAAAGTCTAAAGAATTTGAAACACTGCTGCACAGGCTTTTTTCAGGTGCTGGTAGAGTGTCTAGCTCTTGTCTGTTACTGCATCTACTTCTTTTTCTCTTTTATGGCACGTAACAAACAGCGTTAAGATGCCTCACCGCCACCCACTATGACAAAGTGAGAAGGGAAATAAATGGACTCATAAATGTCACGTTAAACCAAATGCAGTACAGACAGTGATGTGAAACCCTTTATGTCTTTATAACTCGTCAAATCTTTGTGTCCTGATGTCAGTTGCCTATTTCAGATGTATTTGCGTTCTGACATATCGTCTCTTCTGTAAATAATTTAAGCAGAAAGAAATCTAAAATGTCTTAAAGTACATTAACCACAAAAATGGAAGTAACTCCAGCCCAGTCGGCAGAATAATATGTTGGCATGTCTGCAAAACACTGATATGTTAAATTTGTAAGAGCTCAATTATATTCAAATTACATGTAGACAAGACAGCTGCCAAGCCAGAGCCCACTGTTTGAGATGGTGTTTCACTGCGTGTTTGCGGCAGCAAAACCAGGTATTTTAAGCCAAAACATGATCTATTCTTCACTCTCCCTAACCAAGTGGTTTTTGGGCCTTAACATAACCAGACCATAAGCAGCGTTGTCACAACACAAATTGGAAACTAAATCTGAAGAAACGTAAGGTTGCAACATAAAGAAATTTAAGTTTCAAAATATCAATTCGTCGAGACAAAGGATTTCACGTGAGGCAGTGGACGTGACATCAAGTTGTTCCCACCTCTGCAGATGTTCCAGCAAATCAAGATGGCAGACTTTAAAAAAAAGGGTTTATTAACAAAGAATGCACGGAAAGAATCAGCAGCGTTTTTACAGCAGAATAAAATGGAAAAATATATTTTTTTTTAAAGGAAACAAGAAAAACAACAGAAGCAACAAACTGTACATTCAGAAGAATACTTAAATTGCTCAGCATCATTTTCTACCACAGGCTGTAGCTGCAAAACCTGATCAATATCAGTTAAAATTATTGAAGATTATTGAAAACATCACAGTCTTGAATAGTCCGTCAGTCTGACTTTGCAGCTGAGTTCAGGGAAAGAGCACAAACACTGATACCTTGATCGAGCATTTGAAGCCTCAAAAGTCACTGCTATCTAAATAGCAAACTTGTTCCGGATGATCTCTCCACCCTCCACCTCCACCTGCTCGTACAGCCACTTCCGGTCGCAGCGACACTCCACTCCACACTTCCGTGAGCCACATTCGGGGCAGGGGTAGAAGCAGCCCATACAATCCACATCCAGACAGTCGCACATGTCCTTGCTGTTGGAGAGCAGGCGGCCTTTGTTGTCGTACACTCTGCTCTTGGCTCCGAGGCTCTGCCTGCATGCACGAGATGAAACATGGACGTGTATTCACTGTCATGCAACAATTTCATTTAGTTTTCTTTAAGTATTTTCCTCTTGCTGGTTTTCTTTTATTACTGTTTCAGGTTGATTTATATCCAACAAAACAAAATGATAACAGCTGAATAAAAACACTGTACACGTTTACATCTCTTAATGATTCAACACTGTCAGTATACAGCACTCTGGCACTGACAATTAATATAACAAAACATTCTCTGAGGGGTAAAAACTTGGGGACAGTTTTGTCTTTCACGGCATTATGAAACAATGATCAAATCCACATTCAGCTTGAATTAATCTCATTAACAAACCCGGTGCGCCTAAAGGAAAACGTACCTTCTGAAAACTACTATGTGATTAATACAGTCAGATTGGGATGTTCAGTGGATTCCAGCTGTTTTGTCATAAAGTGTTTCAATTCATGCAAACCGGTGCCTCACACACACACACACACACACACACACACACACACACACACACACACACACACACACACACAGTCTCACCTGTCAGACATTTGTTTTCCTCCACGGCTTCCTCGTCCACCCTGTGACAAAGGAAATGAGTACATTTTATTCTTAATATTTGTGTTTTTAATTGATTTAAAATTTATTAAAATTTATTAATGATTATGACTTGGGAAAAAAAATAGTGCCAACTATTTTGTTCATCAATTAATTGATTCAGTTATTTTTCGAGTCAAAACGTCAAACATTTGCTGGTTCAAACTTCTTAAATGGAAGGATTTGCTGCTTTTCTTTGTCATTCTTGATAATAAATAAAGAGTCTTTGGGTTGGACAAAAGACGTCACTTTGTGCTTTAGGAAGAGAATTTTACAAAAAGATTTCACATTTCATAAACCAAACAATTAATCAGTTAATTTTGAAAATAATCAGGGGATTACTACATAATGAAAATAATGTTTTGTTGCAGCCCTTTTTGTTCATAATAGAAGTAGAAGAAGCAGCTGCAGTAACATCAGTGTGCAGTTGTGATCATGGCTCATGAATCTCAACAATGGGAACATTTTTACATTCTCAGGTTATTTTGCGTGTCTAAAAATTATGGCACCACGGGAAGTTAAATGTCACAGTTTTTTTTGTTTCCAGGTTTTGGGCCATTTGCTACTTATAACTTAGGGTATCCTTGAAAAAAAGGTAAAAAGCTTGTAATTATACACAATTTAAAGTATGTGAGTTATCACATTCATACGGTGGATTTATCTACCCACAGTACTGACAACAGTAACAGACACACACCCTCATTCCTCCTCTTTTGTCTCTGCGTATACCGCCAACATCTCTCACTCGGTCTCGCTCGACTTGTGTTCCCAATGGATTTGCTACGTTTGTCTCCTTTGGTACCACTCCTCTTTTACGAAGTTCAATCTGTGGAAATATCAGTTATTTATTCATTTAATATAAAAGTAAAACAGGATGACTTGTTTAGACTGAAAACAAACTGTAAGAAAGGAATCCACACCTTTGATGAATCCTGCACAGTGGTGAACAGGGTGGGCACTGCATCCTCTCTCAGAAACTGTTTGCCATTGTAGTCCCTGAAGCAGTCGATCCGGAAATGCTCTGAGCAGAGGCAGGTGTTGGCAGTTGGGACAAAGTTTTTCATCCCCAGGCTGTGCACCCATTTGCTGGAGAGCTGTGGCTTGCTGAGCGGAAACCTGATACACAGGAGAGAGAGGAGATGGCTTCAAACCAGGCCGCAGGTTTCCAACCATCACAGCTGTTAAGGTAATGTCTCACAAACCTAACAGTAACTGGACGCAGTTATAGGGAGGGAAATTATGTTTTCTCAGAAACATAAAGCATAATTCATAGCTGTCTTAACAACACACCAAAATCTGTAAATTACATGGTCTTTTTATCTTCATTTTATCAAGACATCATGAGTCCGAAAGGGTTTGGTGTTTTAGTGCAGGTTTGTTGAGTCTTTGCACTAATGTTATTAGTATTTCTTCATATCTTTTATTAATCATTTATGTTTCAGTGGGTTATTATTGCTACAGCCCCACCAATGCTTGATTTTTAAGGCCAATACTGATATTAGGGAGCAAAAAAAAAATAAAAAAAATCAATAGAAAGACCAAATATAACCTTTATTTGCAATGATCCCTCAAATGTGTTTTGTAATGAAGGCAGGCTATTTTACTTTATTTTACAGGAAATCAATAAACTTTATTGTCCAAAATGTCATCAGTGCACTGAAACAGTAAAGTCCACCGGGAATTAAATAACTATAAATCACTCCAAGCAGCATGTTCTGCATTATAATCTTGATAATCTCATTATAAAAGAAAAGTTTTCATATCGGTGCATATCGAACTGATACCTATATATCTTTGATAGGCCAATATAATATATATATAATATATAATATAATATCAGCCAACCGATACCTCGGTCAAGCTCTGATTACTGCCTAATATTACTTTATGTCAATCTTTATTACACAGCCAGAGAGCTTTTTTGTAACCGTGTAAACAGCAAATTTGAAAGTTGGTATGTGCTTACCTTGGTAAGCATCAACATAAAGCACCTGATACAGTTCAACTGGTTACCTGTCAGGTCTGTTCACTTTATCAGGAAAGCCTGAGTCAGTCATAGGTGATGAAATACAGCAGTGGACGGGCAGTCTTTATGACGTATTATTGGATTTTAACTCAAATTTTCTATATTTGTAAATACGTTCAAAGTGTTCAATGATGGTAAAGTTGTGTGCTATTATGTACCTGAATAAGCATGTTGCTATGTTGTGCAATCAGGACCAATTTAGCCAAAACGGATCAAATGAAACACTGCATTTTCTTTTTTTTAAAAAGGCAAATGTCTGTGGCTTAAAGGGGCACTATGTAGTCTTGGAGAATAAATTCAAACTCAGAATTTTTATATTTAAAATATTAATGAGGTAATAATACAAAATCAGAATATTTACTTTTCCATAACTGAATAAACAAGCTGTTCTCAGAGGAAAATAAGGTCCCCAGAACACTGTTTGAAGATAGAAAGGTGGCAGGGTCCGCCACATATAAACAAAGTAAAACATTAATTGTGTTGTCCTTTAAGGTCAGTTTGTTTATTCAGTCATTAAAACGTAGAGAGTTTGTTAATTTTGGCATATAAAAATCAGTCAAAGAAGATCTTTCTCTTCTGATTAAAATGTCTTCATCAAAACTACATAGAGCACCTTTAAATCGCAAATAGATACAGTTACTTAAACGTGCTCATTTTTCATGCTCTGGTATGATTTAGCCACATTGGCGACTATCATCACTAAGTGTCCAGTAAATGCACATTAATATCAGATAAGATGCCACCGAGAGAAGTGCACGATGTTACTGGTAGGTAACATGAGGCTGTCACAGCTCCGAGGGCAAACCATGATGCTAGCTCGGATGCACCATGAGTTAATGTTAGTTAAGCTACACCAGGACGCGCTCATTGTTAACGTTGAACATGCAGTTATAGCGTTACTTTGAAACTTAAAGTGGCCAGGAAGAAATATAGAGTATGGAAGAACAAGTTAGTTCATTTTAAAGAAAAGTTATTCAAGACTGTGCTGTGCCATATTAACGTAAGAGCTAACTAGACACTTCAGCTCCACCGGCAGAAACCTACCTGTAAAATCGTATTTCCGACCCTTTCACAAACTTATTGTTGCACCCTGTAGCCGCACAAATGACGGGCATGGTGTCCTTTTTGTCGGAACTACGCAATAATACAAAAAAACTGTCCTACAAACAGCTACTTGTGATTGTTTTCTTTCTTCTTCTTCCTCGGCGGACTAAAATCATGGACGTTTTCTTCGCTTGAACTTCCTGTTTGGTCTTTGGCGAGTCTGCCCTCTAGCGGCGGCACTGAGGATCAGCATTTCCCTTTTTGTCAAAGAGGAGTGAACAAAGCTGTCCAGGTCTGAGACACAGCTCTGAACATCAAAGCTGCACTGTGTGGTTTTGTGAAGACATTTTAATCAGAAGAGAAAGATCTTCACTGATGTTTTTATTCCTAAACAAACTTAATAAACAAGCTCTCTTTGTTTTCATGATTGAATAAACTGAATAAACAAACTGACCTTAAAGGACAACACAGTTTCATACTGTTTTACTTTGTTTATATGTGGCGGACCCTGCCACCTTTCTAGATTCAAACAGTGTTCTCGGGACCTTATTTTCCTCTGAGAACAGCTTGTTTATTCAGTCATGGAAAAAGTAAATATTCTGATTTTGTATTATTACCTCATTAATATACTATACTAATGTACATTCATTACATAGCATTTTTGCTATTCACACCGCATCTCAGAAAAATGTATATGATTGATACACTGTTTTACTCAAACTATGACAATCCAGTATTATCCAGTATTTGAGAATACTGACAGTGGCCATTCTTGTTGTATAACTATGACTTTTTTTGAGTACATGTTGCTGCTGATACTTAAAAAAATGTTTTTTTTCCTCTTAAGTGAATGTTTCCACACTGGGGTATATCCACATTTACATAAGCAAGGGATCTGAATACGTCTTCTGCTACTGCTGGTATAAATATGACACTGATTAGTGTTGTATCTGTGTCCAGTAATTCATCAGTGTGTGCATATACGGAGGTATAATAGATGTTTCTCATGGATTATAAAGGAAGAGGCTGGTTGTTTTTCTTTTTCAGACAAACACACTCAACCTTTCCTTTGTTATTTCTAATTTAGTTCATTGTACTGGGTGTAAGATAAGATAAGATGGCTCTTTATTTATCCCTTCAGGCCTCTGACAATTTATGTAGCCAACGAATGACAGTAAACTTGATAGATAGATGATAGTGTACACTGAACACTATGGGTATAAATGCACTGACAGTTGTAAAGTCGGGAGGTCTTTGTTTTATTGATGTGATGTGTCTTGTTTTTGTTTTTAATACAGTGGACATGTTTGTGTTTGTTGAGACGTGTTTCCTGGCTGGACAATGAAGTTATTCAATTCAAAAATCAATATAAAACCAATGCCTTGTTTTTGTTTTGGCAGTCATTGGTAATGTTCCATGCCATGTAATATTTTTCCTTTGGAAAGTTAAACATATTAATTTGCCTGTAAGACTGGACACTGGGGATAAACCCTGCAGCTGCAGCTCTCAGCCTGATGTCTCCTGCCTCCTGCTGCTCCAGCCGCAGCCTGAGCGGAGCTACCCAGGGCCGCTCAGTCACATGATGCAACTACGCTGGCAAGCGAGCTAACATGCTAGCTTCGGTTGTCAAAGCCGCTGTCAACAGCCAAGAACGGACGGAGTAGCCTACCCTCACTCACAAGTAGTCTCAAACTCGTCTGGCAAGTGAATCCCTTTTGCGTTTTGTCCCGTTTGTTGTTCCCAAAATGTGAAGTTAGCAAAACTAAGTTGAACTTGTTAAAAGGGAGTTGCCATCGCGTGCGGAGGTGTTAGCCGAACGATATTGGCCTTGTTTAGATTGACTTCGAAGCTCAGCTCACCTAATTTAACATCCCGTTGTTTTTAATTAGCAATGTCTGAAGGCTAACGAGTTTTCGCTCGGTCCATTAAAATATGTTAACGTTAGCTAGTATTTACAAGCTGCTTTTGTGGCTAGCTAAGTAGCTGTGTTTGTTTTCCTGCCAGTTCACTGACAGTAAGGCTAGTAAAGTAACTTACTGAGCTAATGTTAGCAGCAACTCTAAACAACCACGACAGAACAGTGTCAACACGAAACGTGTCAAATGTGTTTGAAGCTGCGACTTGTTTTTCAGGTATTTAGCATCATAACACTCTAACGAAACAACGCTGATGGTGCTGAGGTAAAGTGTTTGTTGACAGCCAACGAGCTAGCCCCCGAGGCTAATTGCATTTGAGCTAACTAATTTAGCTTGACAAAGGATGCCAGGCTGTGACTGCTGGTCTTGCATCTCGCTAAATGAGTCTCGTTGTAATGTCTAAAAGGGTTTAACTGAAAGCATCTTAAACATCTCTGGCCCAAACACACAGGTGGTTTCACTTTTTCCGCCTCTGTGTGGCTGTGTACAGACTTGACATCTGTTGCACCTGCTATCAGATGTCTTTTTCACCGTTTCTCTTAATTCACTGACCTCACATAATTCCCAGCACGGCTCCACCCAATGTCAACCTGAGCACTTGTCTCTGGTGTGAAGAAGTGAAAACATCTGGGTGGGTCTGCAAGGGCCACTATCACTGACTGTACTTCTTCTTCCATCAGTGTGATGGTGGGAACGTTGATCCATTTTGCACTGACTCTTTGCTTTCACATTTAAGTTCTTGCTGAGTGTGGCAGTCTGATTTAGCTTCACCGGAGGGAGTTACATCCGTTGGTACCCTGAGATTTTGAGAAGGGAACAGTTCCCACCCGGTCATGCTGACTGTTTTTATGTCTGGTACACTGACTTGGAGACATTCATGAACACTGCTTTGTCATAATCACTCTGCAAGCCACCAGCGTGGTCACTGACACTGACTGGGACACTTCTGCAAATGTTTTAGGCTTCGTTGAAGTCCTCAGCGCAGTGTTGCTTATAGGACTGCAGCTAAGGTCATGAAGAGAATCTGCTAATTGTTTCTGATTGATCACTTCATTGTTTGGTCTATAACATGTCAAAAGATTGTGAAAAATGGGAACTATAATTTCTTTCCGTTAAAATGGTTTATTTTGTTTAGAGATAGGTGATATGCCTGAAATTGGAAAATCTATATTATCGGCTATTCATTGGTGTTTGTTGGATTTATAGCTGATGCAAAGAGCTGATCATATCAAGCCAAACTCCTTTAGTTGATTTAACCAGTGCAACATCTACACACTTGGTAGTTAGCCATCTGCGGACCATAGAGAAAAAGAATAAGAAAAGGGAGTTTCAAACAAGAAATCTTATTAGAGCTCTGGACGATTAAATCATCCATTTCTGCTCACTACCTCTGAGCCCATCATACCCTCAGTTGTGCGCAAACTAAAGGGTATGAACTTATTTTTAAAATACAAAAAGGTGAAATTATCGGTTATCTTATCCGTATCAGCCACGACAAGCAGGAAATTATTGGTTTTCTGTATCAGCGCAAAATTTGTCCAGTTAGCGAACATAGAAGACAAAGAAAACCAGCAAATAATGTCATATGAGGAGCTGCAACCAAAACATTTTTAGTTTTCCTCTCTTGAAGATGACCAAATGAGTAATTAATAATATCTAAATCATTTGTGATTGATTTGCTCTTGATGGACTAATTGGTCGAGCACTGGTTGCTAAATCATCTCAATTCAGTTGTTCTATTTACACTTCTTGTCTTATAACAAGTCATCATCAAGATATTGTCCTGGAATCACAAATGCAGTTAAATTATACAGTTGTTTTATCAGTGATTTGTGTAAGATAAGAACCACCCCTGTCTTTTAAGTCAGACGCTAAGGCGACGATATTAAATGTGTTATAATTAATTGTAGAAAATAACAATGACTTATCCGTTTTAAGCATAACCACGTTGCTTTATTCAGTGCCTTTCTATTGATTTTGTTGGTGTTTTCATTTAATTTGCAGCAGTCTATGAAAACATGCACATGGACAAAGGTGGCTAGCTGATAAGATGCAGGGGACATTGGACTTGAACAGAGAGATCGGGGCGGAGATGACATGAGTTCACCGGCTGAGCAGAAAGGTTTTACAACCCAAGAATGTGAATTCACCCAATAAAAGTTGATACCTTTTGATTACTACACCTATTGTGTGCGAGAACAGGTGTCGGATCTTGTATAACACAAGTCAGACAAGCTTTGACTTCTGATCCGCAGTGCTGACATGGAGTTTGACATATTGATTTGTTGTTACTCAATATGTGAGTGTTGAGGTTGGTCTTTTTCTTTCAGTTAAATGATAGACACATTCAAGCTCGATGTAAGAGGTGAATGTTGATTTCATACGCTGTGTGACATTTTTGTGACAGTGGTTAGAGCCCTAATAGATTGGGATCTCAGGCAGTGGACGACAATACTGGTTATATTTTGAAAGAAGTGGATAAAAGATGAGATCATCTACAGGTGTCTGGATGGTATGAGGCTATTAAAGTAAAATCGGCTGCTTCAAAACTCCAAGAGGAAAAGGCTGGAACACCACAGCCCTGTGGGGATTTAAGAGTCATGCACATGACCAATAGTAACCTCTTGTGTTCCCTCATTCACCCCCCCTCCTCCTCCCTCCCTCTGTCTCTCTATCTGTTTTCCCTCCTGTCTCCCATTGGGCATTGTAGAAAGGGACTTCTTTCCTACTCACTCGCTTCAAGATATTGAGTCACTTAACTTCCGCCCAGTGAGCCACAGGGGTTTTGGCATCCTCAAGACTCCTCAGGCAAGAAAGTCATCCATCAGCGCAGGAACATCGACAGACTGTGGTTGTGGACTCACATGAGCGAGATGGATAGGCGATAAATAAGACATCAACTTCAGAGGTAAGGTCAGTCCGATACTACGCCTGGCACAGACTCGCAGTGGCTGTTAAGTTTGAGTCAAGGGGGGCTTTGTATTAAAATGTTTTTGTTTTCATTTAGGCATCGCTCGATGTTATTTAGAGCAAAATGCTTTGTAATCAGTGGAAACACTGAAGTAGTTTGAGGCTCTTACTGAAAAAATCCCATTAGACTTGCATTCTTTCTTTAGCAAATGCACAACTATGCCTCTTGATGCCGACCTGGATATTCTAAAGGCAAACATTAGTCATACTTTGCCTCACTTTAGAGTTATAATAGCCGACATTAGGTGAGTACAGTCACAGCTGGAAAAAAAAAAAGTCACCCAGGCGCCTTTATGCCAACAAGTGTAGCCTTCATTATTACCTCCTGTGTGAAAGCTTTTAACTTGGACTGCTGCAACAATAACCACTTTCCAGGTTAACTGTTGTTCAGAAGCTTATCAGTGGAAAATTACTTCCTTCACCGCTATTGTGGCTCTTTCATGTCTTCTGTTTTATGACGGTTTTCCCCTTTATTTCTAGGGAAGATAATCTGACTTAAGTTATCTAATTTGCGTAATCACAGTTCATCCATTCCCTTTTTTTTGTTGTGTTGTGTCACATTGGATCGTTTTTGTTCTTAAACTAGCAGTGTTGACTCTCAGGGCCTGACATTTAGTTTTTTAAATGACTACCAGGTCAGCACCTGCTATCAGCTTTTTGATTGACATAGTTGATAGAGTAGTTGGCCAGAATTGCAGCAGTGTTGGGTAATTATATCCTATAGTTTAGTGAGGAAAAAGTGACATCACAAGTGGTTACATAATGCGACTTTGTTTACACACATGCAGAGAGAGAGACACAAACAGGTACTCAAAATGAATGGGGCTCTTGGCAAGCTGTCCAACTTTACTGATTGCAATAGACAAATATTAGCAAAACCAAATTTTGATCGTGCATTTGCAATGTACTTTATTTAGGACAACTGATTTCTAGTCTGTCAGATTTTAGCAATTTTTCTCCGTAGATGCAGAAAACAAGGTAAGTCTGGAGCTCTCAGGTCTTCAATCTGAAGAGTTTAGCAAAAGAAATGGAAGATTTCCCTTCTGTCTGTCATGTCTGTCTGTTCTTATTCTAAATAATGTTTTTCACACTTGGCAACATAAGCTGCTATCTTTTAAGCATACAAAATACAAAAGGCAGGTGCAGCAAAAGCTCTGTGACACAGTCTTAACATAATTTGAAAGTTTTGAGTGAATCTCCAATAAAATCAAGGAGCTCAATGCGACAGCAAGCTCACCTAGTCTATGTTCCAAATCAACGAGCAGAGCTGCCTTATGGTAAAAATGCAGGATTCTTTTGCATAAATGTGAATAAGTACGTTGATTTGTGAGATATTAATGCTGACTTGTGTTGTAAAGTGCTCTGAGGGATTTCACATTTTCAAAAGTTTAACCTGATTTAATTCACTTTCATTCTACAGAACTCGACATTCCCGTGTAGTTGTTAATTCAACCTGAATTCATATCAATGAATGTAAACTGATAATTGATGAAATAGTTAGAATTGGTCATTTAATGGGTGAGAAAGTACATCTTTGTATCATATCAGCTAATAATAATAAACGTCTTTTTACGTTATCATTTTTATTTGTCACACAAATGACAGAAAGCCTACATTTTTTAAACTGGGCTTTTCTTCTTGCACGCTGGCTAAGAATAGCCGAAAATCATGCATGTGTGTGTCTGCTGAATCAGTTTCCTGAAATGCGTCCGAGTGTGACACATGACAAACTTTCATTTCTGCTTTCACAGTCAGTTGGCTTTCCTGCTCACGCATTTTGTTATAGACAGGATCTGAGTCGACTCCGCTTGTCATATTTTAGATCTTTCTAAGAAGCACATTGTGCCGTGTAGATCATAAATGCCTGCCATTGATGTAACTCAACCACATCCCTGTTTTGAATCCACAGCCTACATTGAGTTACTATAAGCAGTCTACCACAGTGACGGCTACTTTCAACAAAAGGGGAATTTTTGGTTTTTGCTTGAGGGATTTGTTTTGGTTATACTTTGGTTCCGACTAAAACAAAGTTAGTGAAGTTGCTGTCATAATTGAGTAAGATTTGTGTTTTTATTGCACAGGTACACGTTGATTTCGTTATGACAAGCTGCTGTGCAGAAGATGTCCACGCTGTCTATGACTGATATCCCAGATGTTGGTCATGGTAAGAGGAACCATTTCTGTATCAGTGCACTCTGTGAGTCAAACTGGACAGGGATCCGTTCTCTCAGTCTTTGTTTTGCTTCATGTTTGGCCAGAATCTTCTCCTTGTATGCTGAGTATTCAGCCTGGTCTGTTTAAGCTGTTTATTACTTTGTCCACCTCAAAGGAACATGTTTGTGTACTGAACATGCGCTCTAAAATGTATCCTTACAAAAGAGTGTCAGAGCAGAAATATAGTATACATTTGACAAAAGTAGTCACACTGTCACAAGGTGTATGGTGGTGGTTTTGAATGTCTTTGCGTCTCCTCCCTCAGATGAGAGTAAGGTGTTTGACGGGGCCTCTGAGCTGCAGCTGGACTGCATGGTTGAGGAAAACAGTGGAAGCACCACAATGAAGCACGGCGGCCTGCTGTCGCTGGCTGACCTCTCCCACCCAGATGACTTCCCCGTCCCCCCTCACAACGGCCCTTCACTGACTGATATGAGCAGCCCTCTGGCGATAGAGCCAAGTGACATTAAGCTGGATCCAGCTGCAGGTGACACATCTGCCAGCACAGGTGAGAGAGAAGTACTTACTTTTAAATGGCTGACGTACAGAAGTTTGATGCCTCTCTCCAGAACTGACATTAACCTTGAATCCTTGAATAAATGGCACACAGCCTTTTTTGATGGAGTGCCAGATTGCTTGTCTGGAAGATCAATGTGCAGTTTCTGTAAATGTTGCTGCTTTAGTCAACATTAGTCATCGTCTGGGGAAAATAAGGCATCACTGTGTGCATCTCCATTCTGAAAGAATCGTAGCAGACGTGGCTAAATTCCAGCTTCCTTTTATGATGTTTTACTTAATTGTGGTCAAGATTAACGCTGCACAATTAATCAAAGTCAAAATGGCAGCATGGCCAAGTGCATTATCTAAAGCACAAGAGGCTGAAATTTGATCAAGCTAAAATGTGTGAGAGATGTCCTGGCCTACAAATCTTGTAAAAAAACATGTTTGTTTGGTACAAACCCAAACAAATGTCACATCATCATGATTTTAATAGTTTTTTCAGTGAAAATAACAACAAAAATTATCATTCCCAATTATCTGGAATCATATCGCAATATGCTTTAATATGATAGTGGTTTGTCTCTGGTGTGTGTTTCTTCTGCGTCTGTGTGGGTAATTCGACTTGTGTGACAACTTTCACAGACTAGCCTAACCAGTATTTTTTCTGCTAATGTCGTCCTAATCACAGACATGTCTTGACATTATTATGCTACAGTTGTTGACATACTTATTTTAGCTTAAATGTTTCTTTAAATCTCTATCTTAATTGCAGAATCAGCCTTTCAACTTCATTTTAATAGTTGCACACTGAGGTAGACACTAGTTTGTAAGCTACACCTGTACAGCCTAATGCAGCTACATTTTTTTTAATATAACTGATATTGTACCTTGTGTATATTAATGAGAGTGAAGAAAATATTGCAAAACTTATATGCAGTCTACTACTAGTTAGAGCCTTGAACAGTTGAATTAACATAATTGACATCAAAATTAAAGTTTTGGTTTGAATTGGATCAGCTTGTACAAGTGTATCTAATAATCTAGTAGTTCAGTGTATTTACTCTGTTGTGTCCTTATTCTCAGTTGCTTAAAGGTTGATGAAGTAATGTGTATTTGATTTGATTTATCTTTTACAGTGAGCATTTTTTCCATTGAAAAGATGTTTAAAAAATGTCTATGGAGACCTGTGAAAAGACATTCAAAACTGGTTCAAAAGTGAAAGTTTTTTCACAGACTAATTGAGATGTTAAATCTTAAAGTTTAGACCGTACTTTACATGACATTGTTGCCTCTGTGAAGCACTTTGTGATGTCTCTACTCTCGAAAAATCCAAAATCCAAGGGACCCTTGGCTCCAAAATCACGATAGACTATTATTTGTACATTGTAGAGGATGAAAATGCACATCCTGCAATAACCTAGTGTGAATATCATTCCAGGGTAGGAGTCAGGAATCAAACCATCGATGGATGGTTAATTGATGGATGGTCCCTCTAGCTGCGGAATGCGTTAAAATTACACCTTCGTGTAGACCAGGGGTCAGCAACCTGTACGATTAAAAGAGCCATTTTTGCCCCCGTCCCTCGCCAAAAAAATATGTCTGGAGCCGCAAAACATATTTGTGTCTTATAATGAAGGTAACACGGCCTAGAAAGTCTAAATTAGCCTGTCAAGATTATTAATCAGCCTCAATGAGCATTCATTTATAATTCCACATGATGTGGCATCTCTTCAGTGGGCTACTTATGCTTACAGTATAAGGTACTTGAACTTTGCATTTCCATTTCAATGATGCCATGTTTTGGTGCATTTATGAAATAAAAGAACTAACCTACAATAAATAGAAATAGAGTAGCAATACAGAACTATATATGCAGACCTACTTAAGTCCTCCCTGTGTTTGTGAAAATATACAAAATAAAAAGTAGCCTCATTTGATAATAAATAAAACACATAGTGGCAGGCAGTAAAAGTAAAAAAAAACACAGGACAGTTTAAATTTATTTTAGTCCATTTCAGTGTGAGTTAATCCTTCTTTTTATCCTCTGCCACATACAGCAATCAACCCTCGGGCTCGAGCATAAAACACAATGTGTTAACTCAGGATCATTCAATTAATCACAACTTGATAGAACAGATACAATTCTGTGTGTAGGCTACGCATTTTTACTTTAGGAGAATGCAAGAATCACTGTCGGCCTAAAGCAGTGATGATGATAAAAAATATATATATATATATATTATTCATTTTCATGTAAAATCTCAAAGCCACAGAGAGCCACTGCAGTGGGGCAAAAGAGCCGCATGTGGCTCCAGAGCCGCAGGTTGCAGACCCCTGGTGTAGACATTTAGTCCACCAGAGCTTGGAGAAATACCTCAACACGAATCAGTAGTGTCTCTCTTTGAACCTACAACTGAACAAATAATCAAAATAACACAAATTTGTGTTTTGTGACACATTGATTTTGTAACTGCGTTTTAGCTGGTTGAAAAGAGGGCGAAAGACATTCAGACTGAATATCACCCGGTTTTTAACTAGAAGTCAACAGCTGGTGCTCTCTGGGTTTAATTTATAAATTAAATGTTTTTCTTTGAATATGCAGATCTGGACCTGCAAGAAAGGCATATGTCAGGATGTTGCTGACTCAGGGAATTTGCATTGTATATCCTACATTATGTGCTGGCGTATTTTGCATATAGAGCCATCTCTGACCTAGAAGTACTCATCTTTTCCTCATGCTAATGAGGGTAGACAAGCAGACATGGCCTGGCCTCCAGCTCACATCTAATAACCCTCTGTATACAGATTACTGCCTCTGATTTCCCTTCACTGAAATTGTTGAAAGTGCTTAATTTGATTTATTTCCTCTCTTTTGTGTATAGATGGTCAGCCAGTGAAAAGAAAGAAGGGTCCTGCTCCGAAGATGCTTGGCAATGAGGTGTGCAGTGTATGCGGTGACAAGGCCTCTGGTTTCCATTACAATGTGTTGAGCTGTGAGGGCTGCAAGGGCTTCTTTCGACGCAGCGTCATTAAAAGTGCCCAGTACTCCTGCAAGAACAACGGCCGCTGCGAGATGGACATGTACATGCGCCGCAAGTGCCAGCAGTGCCGCCTGCGCAAGTGTCGGGAGGCGGGCATGTTGGAGCAGTGTGAGTGTCAGCATGCCAGATGAATCAGAGATGGAGAAAATTTAGATTCCACTGCAGTTTGGCTTATGGGGTTGTAGCTGTGGGAGAAAATCACGAGTATAAAATGTAACATTAAGTGTTAGTCAAGATGTGCATCCCTCTTTGACCTGCAGGTGTGCTCTCCGAGGAACAAATCCGACTGAAGAAGATGAAGAAGCAGCACGAGGAGGAGACGGCCCGCTCGTCCACAGTGGTCACCCCCACCCCTCCTCTCGAAGCAGCCGCACTGGATCCACAGCAGCAGGAGATGATTGAGAAGCTGGTGGCCATGCAGAAGCAATGCAACAAGAGGTCGTTCCTTGACCGGCCAAAAGTCACAGTAAGTGAACATCTGTAGATTTGGGTTTAGATTTTGTTTAGACCAGTTAAGGGCCTCTCATGTGATTTTATTGCCAAAGTCAGTAGGCCTACTTAAAACGGCCAAAGAAACTAAGCATTAATATCTTCAAACTGTTTGTTGTTTGTGGTAGTGACAATTAATTTGGACAATAAAAAAAGCTTTACTGAACAGAATAAATAACAGGGGCTACATTCAGAGTAGATATTCAGTGTGGGTGGCCAGTATTCTTGCAGGACATGGCAGCTGTATCAAAAAATAGCTGCTGTAGAGACAAAATATCATGACTGTGCTGAGGTGTGGAGGTACATTGAGAGTCACAAACATCTGTTGTCAATGTCTGGTCGAAGACTTGATTTGAGCATCTCTGCTTTCCAGGTTCAACTTAGCATATGTTGTGTCTGTTGCTTTGCTGTTTTGAAAACCCATCAGGGGATGTTTATTCTTTGTTAACCAGTTCATACATTTGTGTGTGCGTCCAACAGCCGTGGCCACAGAGTCAGGACTTACAGAATCGAGAAGTGCGTCAGCAGCGCTTCGCCCACTTCACTGAGCTCGCAATCATGTCGGTCCAGGAGATTGTGGATTTTGCTAAGCAGCTTCCTGGTTTCTTGGAGCTCACAAGGGAGGACCAGATTGCTCTACTGAAGACATCTACCATTGAGGTTCGTCATGATTTATTGAAGTATTGTTTCTTGTTCCTGTAGCTTTAGATTTAAAATGTTTGCTTAGCTCTCAATGCAGGTACTGCAACTGTACATAACTTACTTGAGATCAGCATTTACTTGATTATGTCACAAGTAAACTAAATACACAATTGACTCTTTGAAAAATATGGCAGTAAGGTCATAATTTTTTGCAGTTTTAGCAGACAAGACATTAGACGGAGAGTAGACATTCTCTAATTGCTAGTGGCAAAAACTTTGAATATCTCTGCGTATCAGTTAGTCTTAGTTTGGCAGCATGTTGATATTACACTTAACAAGATGTGTTTTTCCTCCTCAGATCATGCTGCTCGAGACATCTCGGCGGTACAACCCTGCTATTGATAGCATCACGTTTCTGAAGGATTTCAGCTATAATAAGGAGGATTTCGCCAAAGCAGGTAGATTTGCTAATTACTTCCTGTCAAATTTTAATGGAAGATATAAACATTATTAGGTATAATATAAGATGATTGCATGTGTTCCACCTGTCTTGCGTGCTTTTTAAAAAAGGTATGAGCAGATTTTTTAAGTGTTAATACTTTTTTTTCTCAACCATCATGCCTTAATTATTGCAACAACTAGACAGTCACCATAAGATATGAACTACGATATATTAATATCACAAATGCTGTGTGTAGTTGTCACAAATGGGTATATTTGATATGTAATCTATAAAGAAAAAGAAACATTTGATGCTCTTGCTTTATTGTTTCCGATAATAATACTCCTGCTAAGGAAGCCCTAAAGCACACAATGTATTATTGCACCACATTTCTTCTTTAAAGTGACTAAACGCTTCCTTGTCTCTCTCTCTACTCTCACCTCCTCAGGGCTTCAGTTCGAGTTCATTAATCCCATCTTTGAGTTCTCAAAAGGAATGAACGACCTGCATCTAGACGAGGCTGAATACGCCCTGCTCATCGCCATCAACATCTTTTCTGCAGGTCAGAATCATAAACTACACAACCTGCAGTGAATCCTAAGTATGCAGGGCTCAAAGTGAAAGTATATTTAGAGCTGAAGCCGCCACTCTCCATTATTTCTAATAATCTGTAATAAAAGAGATTAACAGGTGTCTTTTTTTGTTTGGTAAACCCTGTTTAGATCGGCCGAATGTGCAGGATCATGATCTGGTGGAGCGGCTGCAGCAGCCCTATGTGGACGCACTGCGCTCTTACATCATGATAAAGAGACCAAATGTAAGTGCTCAGTGGTAACCTCTTTGACCGGCAGTATGTCAGCATGACCCGGCTATAGTCATCACAACAAGCACATTGGGTCAGGGCTGAGGTTAGAATGGTTAAAACAACAGTAACAGAAAGTGAATGAGAAAGACATTTGCGGAAACTGTTAAACTGTTTTACTGTTTTGTGTTTTAAAAATGTGTTTCAATGGTTTCCTCAGGATCACTTGATGTTTCCCCGTATGCTGATGAAGCTGGTGAGCCTTCGTACACTAAGTAGCGTCCACTCGGAGCAGGTTTTTGCACTTCGCCTCCAGGACAAGAAGCTTCCCCCGCTGCTATCTGAAATCTGGGACGTCAATGAGTGACTGCAGACCTGATGTGGCCGTGTGAAGACTGAGACAGACATTGCATTGAGCAGGAACACTGACTCCTTTCTGCCCATCTGGTCAGGGATTGGTTATAGTGTTTTTTGTTTTTTTTTCTGGTGGGAGGAGAGCGTCATTGCCCTTTGCTCTCAAAAAGACTGCTAAATGGTTTTGTGTTCATAAGGAGCAACATGAACACCTAGTTTTCTCTGAGCGATTTTGTCGTTTTTCTTTTTGTGTAGATGCTGACATGATTGTGGCGATGTTAAATACCAGCATCAGGCTCTTTAGCCAGTTATCTCTGATATAATATTTGTTGAAGTTATGTTGATCTCTAGTGCAGTTCTGTACTCATCCTCTAAGAATTATAATGCAAAATTTCTGAGCAGGTCTTAGCTGTGGCTATCTCAAACATCAGGATTACAGCTGCTCGTTCAGTTGAAATAGTGATTTTTGCAGTTGTGCAATAGGTGGAAAAGGATAAGCATGAGCAGACCGATATCTGCTGTTCACTTTATTGATGTTCGGGTAAAACAGTAGGCCATCTGGCTGGTGTTGTGCATAGCGATATGGCAACAAATAGTTTGTGTTCCTTTTGGCGTAAGTGCAGAAATCAAAAGGTTGGTGTAGTCGCTCAGGTAAAGTAATGTGAAGTAGACCTCTGGGAACTGGAGGCTTCTTTAATTTCTATTAGATTAGTTTTCTTCCAAGTGCATAAGGGACCCTTTTGGTCATTTATAGATGCCCATTAACTTTCATGTAAATTGTATATTTATTTTCACAAGAAAACTGTATAGAGTGCACCGATGGAACGTATCCACAATATTGTACAATCACATACTAGCGCACAAGAAGGTAAACCTCACTGCAGGTGACTGGCAGACTGCGCCCTCATTTACAGGAAATGGTGATGCGACTAAATCTATTTCTTTCTTTTTGTTTTTTCACACAGAGCACTGGTACCTTGAAATAGGTGGTACTAATGTGTCCTCAAATTCCATGTAAAGATTAAATGTTGTTTAACAAAGAAAGTCAAACCATCATCTCTGTGAGCCTCCTTTCAAATGCATAATATCCCACTCTGACAAAGTTGTATTCTTAAATCAAAAACGAAACGATTGCTTCTATTAACACCTTACTCGTCTTTATGTTCATGTGAGATTTATTAATTTCATTACAAGGCAGTACAGTTATTTTCATATTTTGATTCTGTTTATTAACACAAGCTTTTAGAGGTGAGAGAAATGTACAAGCAACATGCGTGTAGTTTGAACAGGATGTAGAGAATTTCACAGGCTTTTATTTTTGATAATATACTGTATGAATGATACTGAGGAAAAGGTGTACAGCTGAATATTCACTGGAAAATGAGCTCAATCTAAAGGTCTACCTGTTTTCTCGAGTGTCTTCCTCGAAGGGGCACTCGACACTAACGGCTTTAACTGGTCAAATTCTGGAAATCCTTGCTAAAAACTGTACCAAAATCTTTATTAACAGGGAGCAGAGAACAGGAAATGAGTAGAAACAAAAAGTTATTCATTATGATGAAAAGTAGACTTTTTAGATGTTTATATTTATGCTGTGTTTTCCATGCATTTTCCTGTGCAGTGTAAACTTGAAATGCGTAATGGATGATAAAGGAATGTCAGTGCAAATTCAGAATTGTGAAGTTTATTCTCTCTTCATACTCAAGAGGGCTGAAAACTTGACAACATGTCTTTGAAGCTTGTTTTTGAAATGATGGTAAATTAAGTGCCAGTTAAAATCAGGCATTATAAATGATTGTAATTGTTTTTCTCCACCCTCAGCTACAATTTCTTAATGGCTTTTAATTAATAAAATTGTATTTAACAGCTAATATGTTACATGACTCTTGACATAAGCACAGAAATACAAATGCGTTCGACTCTGAGGTGTCCTCAATTATCATAACAAGCAGGACGAGTTTTGTTTGATCCATATAAGATAATCTTATGATGAATCTTATCTTATGTGTTTTGATCCTTTGGTTTTCAGTGTCAGACTTGTCTTTTTTTTACTCTTCATCCACCACCATGTCTGTATTGCATAATGTTTTTGTTTAAATTAATGACCTGCTATGGATCCCAGATGTTAAAACCATGTTTTTTGAAAACAGGCCTTTCTTCACAGCAGACATTTGACTTGTCACAGTAGGAAAAGCACAGGTGTTAATGATATTATTAAAAAAACAAAAGAATGGCTCTATTCTATCCAAGTATTCCAGTAAGCCATGTGGACGGTTAGCCACCATGCAAAGTAGCAGGACGCTAAAGCAGCCATTACTTTTATCATTGACACATGTGCTCCTCCTATTGTGACATGTTAAAATGTCTTCCATGACAAAGAGTTATTGTTTTACATCCCTGCTGATTCGACAGGACTGGAGCATGTGTCTTTGAGACCCAGGCTTAATCTTAAGGATAAATTCACCCGATGAAAATTCATTATCAACTCAATGCTGATGGAAACTTGGGTGAAGTTTCATAGTTCAAAAAACCTTTCTTGAGCTTCACAGCAAAACAACGTTGCAGTATTCTAAACAACTGAAGTAGATGGGGACTTGTGTTAAAACGTAAAACAATCTACTGAAGGAAAAGAAAATGGCTTCATACAGCTCATCTGGCGTAATCCACGTTTCCAGAAGCACTGAAATCCCTAATTGATTTGAAAAGACGTTGTCTACACCCTTTTTGGTCAAAAATTTGCGCTGTAGCTGCAAACACTAACTTGTGTCCCAGATGAAGTGGGTGCATGAGTTTAATTACACATGGAGGGTGTAAATCAAGGCTTTTTAAATCAATCTGGGATCTCGGGGCTTTTGGAGACTTGGAATTATGCTGGACGAGCTGCTGGGAGCCATTTTATGTGTTTTTTTTTTTCAGTTTTCTACTGTTAGTTTCAAACAAGTCGACTTCAATTGTAATGAAGAATGCTGCAACGCTGTTTTGCTGTGAAGCTCCAGAAATGTTTGGTTGACTTCAAAACTTTACCCAACTTTCCATATTCATGATGGTCAGTAGATAATGACTGAATCTTCATTTTTGGTGAACTTACCCTTTAACAAATTAAGCAAAAAAACACTAATTACAAAAACTTAATAAGCATAAAAACATGTATTGGTGAGTTCACTGCATAGGTTGTATTTGCTATTTAATTATGACATAAATCATGGTGGTGACTAATCTGAGCCATAGATTGACTTCTTCTGGGTGCTCTAGCTGGGTTAACACTGGTTGATTTTAAAGACTGACCTCTTGCAACAGAAGATGAAAGACTGTAAATGGAGCTCCACCTATTGGTTGGTTGAATGAATACAAACAAGAGGATGTTTTCCTTCCACCTTCTTTATTGTATTAACACTGGTACAGTATGTTCTTGAGCCTGCAAGATCATCACTGAAACAATAGGAACCACAGTGTTATTCTTCCTCTCCCCCAACAGTTGCTCAAAAAAACACCTGACCTGGCTCCAGTTATGCAATTGTTTCTGCTACTGAAAGCAAGTGTGGTGCAGTTATACGAGACAACATGAAGAGTTTTAAGTTTCATTCCCATTAATTAAATGTCAAACTTGTTAGCAGTTAACTTAATTACACTTACAGAGTAAGAAAGAAGATCCAGAGGTACACATGAAGGCAGAAGTCAATGGTGCCCTGGTATTTCCTGATCACGTTTTGTATAAAAACCTTTTTGCCTTCCCTGTCAAAATTTGATTTACTTTTTCATTGATGCTCTAAAATGGAAACATGTTTTTGCTATTGATTTTCTTACATCCTTCTTGTTTTTGACAAACTAATCAATATTAAAAGAAGCAGATTAAAGTGGAAGTGTGCAGCATTTTTAAACCGTACCAGTGATTGGTTGAAGTTGACTGTCTTTTGGGTCCCTTTGCAATGTAATGTGAGGTTTGCTTTTGGATTTTAGTTTGCTGCTTTTATGCTATTTCTAGCGAAACACTAACTATTCAGTTTATAGTAGCCTCTGTGATACTAGGGTGAATTTTCCACCATAACCCCAATTTGTAATGGTGTGCTGAACTCTGATCACATGTGCAAAAGCATCAGTTGTTGACTCTTACAGTAAATCTTTTTTTTGCGACTGTACATTCTGTGTTTATGTTGTAGGTATCAAGTTTAAATGTATTGTATATACTGTATTTGTCATCTGAGCTCATGTAATTCCTGTCTTCAAAGGATGGCACTGTAAACATTATTGATATATAGAAATGCAAACCTATTTTAATACTGTAACTCCTGAAGACCTTCTGTTTTGTATGTACAGTATATATTAAAGCTACGCTGTAGTGCTGATACGTTTGGAATCAAAGTCACTTGTTTGTTTTTTTGTGTTGATGTTCAGGGACTCGAACCTAACGAATTGAAAAGCAGATAAGACGTTGGTGATTGTCTACATGTACTCAGATTTATCTCATATTTTAAATGGGACACCTTCCCGACTTGGTTTATTTGCTGGAAAGTGAAACATTACTATTACTGACTTAGGTCACTTTGGTTATTTTGGCTGTCAAACTGTATATATTGTTACTGTAAATATATATGATGAGTTTAAGGTGCCATTTGACGATATCCTCAGCGTTCACAGAGGAAGATATCTGAATCATGTGGCATACAACTACAAAACCAAATAGCAGTGAATCAGTATGAAAAGGTGATGATAGTTATAGATAAAATACAAAAGCATCAGGATCGTATTAAAAGTATAGGCCTATAACTGGTACATTTTACAACATATATACCAAAACACTTAATTTTGTGAGTGCTGGGTTAGGGCATTCAAATTTGTATCATATGCTAAAACATACTACATATTTATGATAGGAATTTTTAACTATAATGACGAGGATCGAGGGCCTGAATCAACTGGAAATATATACTGTCTTAAAAAGGTACTCAATCATATGACATTAACACAATCATGATGGACAGCTTTTTTTAAGTATACAAATTGATGCAGTAGAGCCAGAGAGATACCCACCTCCTTGTCAAATCCTGGCACCTACGTTACCCACAATGCAACTTGTCCACTGACGGTTCTGTCAGAGATTCAGGTGCGTTACGCTAGCAGCAGCTGATGTGGGGTCGAGCTGCTGGCCGCAAGCAGAGGTGAGGAGAAGCTACAGTGGTTATATAAACTCACTACAAGCTTGTAGTCTTCAGTCCTCACCACACTGACTCAAGTGACATCACTCAAGGCAGTTTAACAGATTTCATAAAATACTGTAGATATTTATATTAAACTGGATGGTATGTCAATCTGGAAGAAGAAAGGCAGATTTGTTATATGTGCTGTTTGGATGACATAGAAAATGTATTTCATTTTGTTTTCTACTGTCCTTTTAATGAAGAGCTGCGCAGAATTTTGTTTATTAACATGAAAACAATTATTGACTTTCTACATTTGGACGATGCACAAAGATTAAGCTGGCTGTTTACATATGAAACATTTAGAGTAGCCGCTTACCTGGAGAAAGCGTGGGAGATTAAAAAGAAGCTCTTTATCAAGATTAACTGTGGATTTATAAAAAAAATCTTTTCAGAGTACAATTCATTTGAAATTTGTGAATTCATGTTTGTTGTTTTTCTGTTCTTTCTTTGTGAATGTACAATGGTGTAAATATATTGGTATAAATATTTTTGTCAGTGAGTAATGGTGTAAATATTTTTGAAGTTTTGTTTCTTATTCATATTGTTTATATTGTTCTTACTGCTTTTTCACTTATATTTTTTTAATTAAATGTATTATTACTGTTTTAACTGATGCTCTCTACTTTTGCTATCCCCTTTGCTGCTATAATAATGCAAATGTCCCTGTTGTGGGAGTAATAAAGGATTATCATATGGTATATCTTAAATATGTGTTAGTATCTTGCAGCCAGCACTTTCAGTACATTTTATTGTCATAAATCGTGGTTGATAATTGCACAGTTTGGGGGTGGAGGGTGGCTATCACATCATACTCCTGGTCCCCAAAAAGGCTTTGGCCGGCCCTGCTAGGGAATAAAACACGTCAAATACTGCAAAATATTCAGACAGATGACTGAATGAAGAACTACTACCACCACAGAAACATATGTTAGTTCCTGTGGGGAGCATGAAGTGGTTTTCTTCGGTCTTGTTAGTCGCTTCCGTCTGGTCGGGCTGTGAGTATGCGGAACTCCCTGCAGATGATGATGATGAAGAGGATGTTGTGAAGGCAGGTTGTAACTGACCGAGCCACCCGTTCATCGAGCAGAGAGGCGGACACACACCTCGCATCATTTCCTATGCTGCGGAGCTGTCAGACAGGGAAGCGAGCCTTTCTAGCCGTGGTTCTCGTCTAATGTTTCCAGTGATAACCCGTTATATTAAAGAAAGAAGGCTGAATTCAGACAAACACCGCTGTCTCGCTCCCTCAGTGACCGAAGAAGGCACCCACCACCCAGGCCGTCATCAGCAGCTGGCTTCGCTGCGGACGTTAGCGGCTAATCGGCTAATGTAAGCAGGTATGGATGTTCTTACTCAACACCTGTGCCATTTAAACCCCTCAACAACATTCATGGCGTTTGTTTTGAACTGTTTTCTCATGTCGCCACCGCCCGTTAAATGTGACAGGTTAGCATGTGTGATCCATATCGGTGAAGCTACTGTTAGCAGCTAACCAGGCAGCTAGCTAGCTAGCTAATCCATCAGTGACGTAGGAAACCATAAAGCTAGCAGAGTGGAGGTGAGATGATGCATTTTGAGGTGAACATGTAGGACAAGTCGAGGCCTGACAGCTCGTTAGAAATATAAATAAAGGATAACACAGCCACAAGAGTCACGACTAGCTCTATATGAGCTAACAGGAGGCGTTGGCATCGCCTTATATTTGTTATAACGCTCCTATCCTATTGTTACCCCCCCATGTCATTAACTGTCACCCTAATCTCCACAGTTAGCTTGTTAGGTAGTAAAACTCCCAGTGCACCTCGTCACTACCGTCAGCTCATATTGGATTTGTACTGTGTAAATGACAGCCATTCCGTTTAAGTCATGTGTCATTGTAAACCCACCGCTCATCACGCCTATAGCATCGTTGTGCAGTTGTATTATCTTATACAATGTCAACCCGGCTTCCGACGAAAACACGACTGATGAGATGAGGCAGTTAATTTAATAGTAAGTGGATTGAACGACCATGACATTGGGGTGAGTAATAGACAGGTGGAATAGTATAGAGTGAATGAGTCATATCATCCTGGTGCTAAATGTTTTATTAGCTGTGATATCTATACGTAACATTTCATTCAGTATACATCTTAATGTAATGTCAGGCAAAAATCAGGTCAAATACATGAGAAAGCTCTGTCTAAAATAGGGCTGGGCAGTTTATCAATAATATATCCTGTTCAGACAACTTTATTAATCCCACCTGGGGCAATTTGCTTGCCTTGCACACATACTCCAGTAAAACATGCTGTAAGATGTAGACACAAAGATAGATGAGTAATAGATAAGATAAAAAATAAAAATACAATAAAGTAAAATGTGTTAAGGAGTTCAGTGGAAAAAAACAGTGTGTAATAAATAGAAAATGTTAATAAATAGTTTGGTCATCAATTAATAAAATAAAAATAAAAACATCCCCAACATCCCTCTCATGTTATCATGATATGAGACAATATATTATCTTACATGTTGGATATCATGTTGTTTTTTCCTGATTTTAAAGGCTGCATTACAGTAAAGTAATGTTGCTTTGTTGAACTCACCGGATTGTTGTACTTGTTCTAATACTTGCCTTTACAAACTTAGTCATTATATTCACATTACTGCTGATTATTTATCAAAAAAATCATAGTCCAATAGCCATCACTGTAATATTGTATCGTTATATCAATATTGATGTATTTGCTTTGGTTGTATTACAGAAAAAAATGGCACGATATTGATTGTATGGAATTTTGAGGACATTATTTTGGGGGTTTTAAATAAATTACTGGGGATTGTGACAAATGTTTGTGAATGGAATACAAAATGTGTGTACCAGTGTATCAAAACTAGTACTAGTATTAATACTAATATCATGATATTTGATTTTGTTGACCAGTCCTAGCATTCATGAAATGTTTTCGAGATCATTTTTCACAATGCTATTTTAAGGCCATATCACCCAGCCCTAGTCTCAAAATAGAAGGAAAATATAAGCAGCTATAGATGTTAGGGGCTAGCTTCATATTTATGACTCAAGATAAAATCAGCTTCATTGATCTTGAAGTAAAATTCGATGTGGATATCGAAGCCTAAACGAAAACAGGCCAATAAAACAGTTTCATAGCTGTGGGTCAGGATCACGTATGGTTTATATGCAGATGGAGTCAGGGGATGATATGTGATTTATTCCTCAATAAAAACAAGGTATGCGTGTCATCATTGTTTTTTAATACACATCGAGCTGAGCTGCCTGTTACTCAAGAAAAAGTGAACGCTTGCCATGCTCATATATTTGATGTGGCATCTTATGTGATGACACATGACCCAAATGCAGCCTAGCACCAAATACAACTGTTAATACACAAGTGAAAAGTGAACCTATAGGATTAAATACATGTTAACACATAGATATGTTTCCTGTTAATGTGAAAATATATGTATGTGTTAATTTGCATGTCAGCAGAGAAGAGATCACTGCAAGTGCTTCGTTTTTCTGAAGTTTGGGACTGAAAATTGGGGTCATAGGCTGGCAAGGTCGAAAGAAACCTGCCGTCTATTTGGATAGAAACGAAAATATAAATACAGAAGATAGATTCAAGATGTTTATTGACACTCTGTTTGTACAAGTACTCGTGTAAAATTCTTTGATAGTACTGATATAGCATAGTATTGTACTTTATCAGTGGTGGCCTGGAGAGTTCAGGGCCATCATTTTGTGCTCACCAGTTTAATTGACAGGGGACCAAAATAGTTCTTGTACCATTGGTTCAGTAATAAAAGATTGTAATTATAAAGTGAGATTGCAGTGATCAATACAGTCTCATCTACACTACATCCCTCTCTTGTGTGTGTCCATCGCTTGTTACTGCTTTTCGTTGTGACTGGCGAGAAATGCTGTCCATGTTGGAGGCCTGTGAATCATATCTATCTCCTCTCTGTGCTTATATAACCAGTGAGTGCTGCCTGCAGACCACTCTGACCACATTCATCTGTTGTGTTAACCTACATCATTATCTTGCCTTTGAAGATCACACAGTGTTGTGGTGATCCTATTTTATCTTTTTTTGTAGAGGGACAAAACAAGGTTCAATACCGAGCTCACTCATTACGTACAATCAGTGAAGTGCCGTAGTGCTTCCGTTGTCATCTAAAAATAATGCTGTGGTTCTGTAACTTTGTGCTGGATGAGTCTGCCTCCAGCTCTGCTTTCAGCTCTGCTGCTTCATGAAATAGCCATTTTGGCTTTGCACCAGGAAGCGTTCATGTTGCCAGACCTGCACGTTGATTCATTGTCCTGATGGGGTTGTAAGATAAATAGGGTTAGATCTGTATTCTGCATAGGCCTAGCCCACACTGTTGGAATATATTTAGCTGTAAGATTTATTTCCTTTTCTGTATTTAGCCACTGCTGTGACTGTGAGGAATGTTTACATTGTCTCAACTCTCTAACATGCTTAGAGTTTGGTCTGGAAAAAACATAATTTGAATATTTTTGCAGATATTGTGATTGCGATATGATATATCAGGAATTACAGTTTTTCAGTTTCACAAAAAATGAATGTTAAACAAATATGATTTCTAACATCAGGGGAACAAGATTTGTCGGGCAGGGCATCTTGGCAGGACTACAGTATATTATAATGCAGTTTTTCACACATTTTACCTTCTTGTGATTTGGATATTGCGCTTGGCCATGTTGCGATTCGGGTAATAGTTCAATTAATTGTGCAGCCCTCCTCAGATTTGTGCTGTGTGTAGAAATAGCTAGAAATTTACAAAGAACTAGCTTTGAAAAAGGAGTGTCTGTATTTTTACCAGTCTCTCAGAGCAGATATACTTATTAATATAAGGTGACAGTTAACTTTGGTCTTTCTGTTCATCCACATGCGAAAGCAAGTCGGAGATTGTCAGAATTGCAGTGTTTCGGAATAACAAAATATGATGGCTGTTGACATAAGCTGACTCAACAAGAGATGTCTCAGCCCACTCTGTAGTGCTGTTTGAACCGTGTCTTCTTATAGCATTGCACACATCAAATACTTTAGCACTGGAAAGATTCAACCAATGTACTCTTTATGTTAACCCTGTCAAGTATGAACCAGCTTGATTTATTCCCAAAGATGAAAAAGATGATTTTAAAAGTGTTTTGTAACTAAAGTGGCTATGTTTTCATACTAATATGTCAGTAATAATGGTGTAAGCATTCTTCATTTCGGATCTGTTTGGTAGTTAAGTAAGAGTTTGTCCATTTTGTTCCATCAAGAAGCCCCTCTGTGAATGGCTCCTCTGCTCATATTTGGAGCTATTAGACATAATTAGACCCATAATGCATTGCAAGCCTTCTGTGATAAAGTCACCCATAACATCCACTGGATACAGCTGCGTCACACGCAAGGATGTTTAATCACACACTGACTGTGCTGTGGATGCCCACTCATGACTTGTATGCAGCCTGTCTGACTTGTTTGTGTGCCTGCCTGGTCTGTTCTTGCCCGACAAGAAGCATGAAATTCACTTGTGAAATGTCATAATTTATTTGTAGTTGACATTCATTAATATCTAATCATGCATTTCACATGTTAATGATAAGATATTGATTGTAATGCTTTTAGTTTTCATATAGTCTTTTTGCAACAATATAGATTAAAACAAAAAAGGTAGTTTGATGACTTCATGGAGTAGCATGGGATCATGGGAGTTGTTGTCTTCATTGTTAAACAACTACTATTGCTGACATGTATGTGACGTGACAGAAATATTCACAGATGATTTAATGTATTTATTTACATTACGTTTGGTCACATTCACCCACTTCCCTCATCACTCTCTGTGGCATCATCTGGTGTTTTTCTGGAAGTTTTGCGACAGTCAACCAAATGAAACGCACCGGTACCTTAAATAAAGTATGGATTTCTCTTGAACATTGTTGGAAGCATTTGGGATAATGTAAGTACACAGCTCAACAAAATACATAACAAAGTTCTTTTTGGTTTTTGGACATTTTAATGCAATTTTATATGTTGTGTTATCAGCTAAAGCTATATCTACATACATACATACATAGATATAGATAGATAGATATAGATACACACACACACACACACACACACACACACACACACACATATATATATCTGAAATATGTCCAGGTGACATTGACAATGTTGTGGAACTGTTACGAGTACATTTTTTGTACAAATTCATGAATGCCATTGTTAACAATTATTTGTTAACAATGGCTGTTGACAGTTTTATGTCAAAATAATTCTGAACTCATTAATCTTTCTTTTATTGGGCTGTAGTTTTAGCCAATTGAATAAATTCACAAATAAGTGGATACGATTGAGCTTTAAGCCACTGCAGACCTCTGTCTGATATTAAGAGTTGATGTTCTTTTTTACTCAGCCTGTATCTTGCTTGTAAGTGATAGAGGTCCAATCATTTTAAACCAGTGCCACATCTAGTCCTTTCCCCTTAGGTTACTCACAATGTTTTTAACTGGAATGAATCAATGATATGTAGTATATATGAACCACTGGCTAAATTATTGGCCCATTAGCTTATCAGTACGAGGATAATGGCCTTTAAGAGACAGCGAAAAAATGCTCTGGGTAAAGTGTTTGTGTTTCAGGGTGGAGTTTCTGCATGTGCCATTGTTGCTGTAAGAGTAAAGGCTGTTTCGCTGTGTTAGAAGTCGATCCCGTCACTGCACATTGTGTACTTTTCACTACATATATGTATGGCAGTTGCTAATGTAGGCTCGTCCCCTTGTCAGATATGTTTTTTAACACCTTGGGGGTTTTTTTCATTGTCCTTGCTTCACTGTGATTGATATTTACAGTATAATGTATGAAGTGTTATATAATTCAATTCAGCAGTCTAAAGCATCAGCAGTTAGGAGTTTTTTCTTTTGTCCCTCAAAATGAAACCGTTCCTTTATAGAGCCGCCATTTTGTAAAAACGTTTCACAATCATGCTGAGGAGAAATCTGCTGTGGAGGAGACACAGTTACCAAGTTCTGCTCTGACTGAAGTCTTCACTTCAGCCACAAGCTGTTCATTATGCTCTATCCATGCTGTTTATGTACTGTATCGCTGTAAATGTAAAACACAATGGTTAATCACAGTAGCTAACGAAAATACTGTGTAATTTACATCCATGTCTGAGTGAGATTCTGACCTCTGACCTCCTTTTGTGGGGGAGAGGCAATTCCATGGGATATAAGTACTTTATCACATAATTGCAGCTAATAGAAACACATGAAACATCTGTGAATGTGAAAACAACAACTGTTTCTGCAAATAGTTCGAGGCAAAAGTGTCAAGAATTGAGCCTAACATAATCCCTATCGTCTCCTGGTTTATTTGATTGTTTTTTAAATTGAGTGTCTCATGCATTCTCATCTTACCTTTTACAAGAGTACATCCAGAACACTGCTTCTATGAGATGATAAAGCAGCAGCGGTATTGTTGTTGCAGCTCTGTGTGACTTAAGCATAGCCTGCTCACTTGCGATAAGCTGCAGAAATATTGTTCTTAATGCTGTAATGTTGTCAAGTTTTGGCAGTTTATGTAAGACATTTTCACCCTGCTGTTTAAATTCCATAGTTTGAGGATTACAGCACGTTGAGAAGGTGCTTGACTGGAGCTGTAAGTTGCTCCATGGTGGGGGATAGCCATCTGTAGAGGTTGCTGGTTGAGTTTGCTGCAGTTACCTGTAAATCACAGGGCTGGAGGGGGCATAGTACAAGCTGTGAAGGGTGCTTATTCCACCAAGGCTCCTAAGCTGCTTAGTATATCAGCAAGCCTCTCCTGAAAACTCTTTATCCTCCAACAAAAACAACCAGCTGACATAACCGTCATAACAGAACAATCAACGCCAAAACACTTACTTTGCTTTTATCGCCTTTGTATTATTTAGAATAAAATGTATACACAGTTTTACACTGGAGATGATGATGCAAGCTTGTCATGTCTGTCATCTTTTGTGCTCCTCCAGCTTTGTCTTGTTGTCTGCTGGAAAATGGCAATATGTAACTTCAGCATGACATAATTGTTGTCTTTAATTTATTGCAGAGTAAACCAATTCTGTTTGATAGCAAGAAAACATCTCAGAGCCAGATTTTTTCGCAAATACTGGACTGTCAGACAAAAAGGGACAATGCTGAGTTTTAGATGTGAAAAAAAGTTTCTTCATTGGCAGTAGCCTCAATTAACCAAAATGCAATGCAACTACATTTACATCTGTCATATATCTGCTTCTTTAATGGATTATCTGCTGAGTGTTTGAACAGCACATTATTGTTCTCTGTCTACTCATGTTTTCTTAACTAAAAAATCTCCTTTAGACTTCATGCCGCTCCTAACTTACCTGTATGTGAAGCACCAACTGTCATGTGGGTTTGAAAGGCTCCTTATGACAAGTAGTTAATACTGAAGTAATAGATGAGATATGTACAGGGAAAGTGGAGACTACTGCAAACGTGAGCAGACTGCACAACTTCTTTATAGTCCTTGACATTTAGAAAAGGTCAAAGACTATAAATCATGATTATTTGACACATATTTAATTTTGCAACTCTGAAAAACAGTGTCGCTGGTTGGTATTGTGCAGTGGCAGTGAACTAGATTTTTCCTTAATGCTCCCTCATAGTTTTAAATTGGTTTACGCTTTAGCATTTATTTAATTGTGCCTATAGGAAAACATGACTTAAACGACTATTTTTCTGTCTTTTTCTTGTGTTACAGGTTTGACTCATTTATTCGAACCATCACAATGATAATCGAGGAGCTTTGTTTCAACTTCATACCTGAACTTTCACAGTTGTGATGAAAGGACAGCACTGACTCAAGAGGGAACATAAATCCTGGATGCCGTGACATACAGGACGTGGCCAATCCAAGATGGAGAAAAAGAAACCGTGCCCTCGCCTTCTCGACTACCTGGTGGTTGTCGGAGCAAGGTGAGATCTTAATCTGACTTTGAGAAGTAGAAGGAATATCTCAGTCAACATAGTCATAAGGGTGGCTGTAAATATTATATAATTTTAGTGATGCTAATTGAGGAAGGCAATCAAGCATCCATAGGACATGCTGAGGAAGTCTGATCCATGAGGCACCACCGTAAATCGGACTTGACTCTGACCCATTAAGGCTTGGACACAGGACCTCTGGGGTCGTTCCTCAGTGTTTGACACCAGATCCTTTGAGTCCTGTGGGTCGTGAGGTGTGGTCTACATCCCTGCCCACATGATGTAGCATTCAAAATGAAGCAAAGAAGCACATTGTTTCAAGCACAGCAGCTACAGGGGAAAAGGATGATTCACATGAACACAGTGAAAGTAGAACCGTCCAGTCTGCCACTGCTTTTTAGCCAGTCAGTATCTCTACTGGAGCATTTAGGTATGTAATATTTACCCTTCAGGGCAGTTTTAGAGTTGTAGGGTGTTATTTGTTTCCTCCTCCTGACCCGATTATGTGAACGGTTCTTGGATTCTTGACTAAATATAGTATAGATACAGATTTGCTTCTGTAACCTTCAGGGTGGGTCAGGGCTTTGTTAGTCATTGTGCTGCACTGTCAAGAGTTTAAAGACTTTATTCCTCCTTTATTAAACGCTCCTCATCAGTTAAAAACCATTTCAAATTGAATCAAAACTGTTTATTCTGAAGATACATCAGATATGAATTGTAAAATGCACAGAGCTGTTAAATCACATGATTGATCACATGATGATTGAACTAATGATGTGTGCAGCTCTACAGGCTACATTGCTGCTTTTAAAACTAAACAAATGTTTTTCCGCCTCCCCTCCAGGCAACCAAGTAGTGACAGTGTGGCCCAGACACCTCAGCTTCTCCGCCGCTATCCGCTGGAGGACCACCACGACTTCCCTCTCCCACCAGATGTGGTGTTTTTCTGCCAACCAGAAGGCTGCCTGAGTATACGCCAGCGCAGAGTTAGCCTTCGTGACGACTCCTCATTTGTTTTCACGCTGACCGACAAGGACTCAGGAATCACCCGCTACGGAATCTGCGTCAACTTCTACCGCTCCTTTCAACGAGGACACCACCGTCCTCGAGGGGACAAGGGAAGCCACACAGAGACAGCAGCACAGGCGGAGAACACTAGTGAAGGGTCTGATGGCAGCGGTGGAGGCCCACCCTCTGCGTTATCTCCACCTAAAAATGTCGAGTCAGCACCTCCGCCCGCCTCTGGGGAAGAGAGCGGCAAACCAGGTGCCGAGCAAAATGCTGGAAAGTCCCCACAGCACAGACGAAGCGCTGCTAAGATGGCAGCCAGGAACCGCAACAGCACACTGACCTCGCTGTGCATACTCAGCCACTATCCCTTCTTCTCCACCTTTAGGGAATGCTTATATATTCTCAAGAGGCTGGTGGATTGCTGCAGTCAGAGGCTAACTCAACGAGCTGGGCTCCCTCGCACCACTCAGAGGTGAGGCCTAAGATTGTTTTTTAAATTATACATGTAACTCTTTTCTTTCTTTCTTAGAATACTACCATTTCACCCTGGTGTACTTTAAAACATACCTACTATTTAAGAGGACCCGCACATGGCTAATCTGATTGATTGCTATAAGAAATTGCTGAGCACATTTATGCTTTTCAGATGATGAACACTCATTGCTTTTGACACTCCATGTCCTTTTTTTCTTGTGCCACCCTTAGGCCGAATGTCAACTTTGATCAGGAGAGCTCATTATCTAACAGACAGATTGCCCTGAAATTTGCTGAATTACCAAGGGCTTAAAACCTTCGATTTTAATCAACCCATGACATTTACTTTCACGGCATCCATTTTTAGTCCTCGGCTTGATCAGCACATCTTTCTTCCTTGCAAAATGTGTGTATTGTGGAACATAATTAACTTTACCTCTAGGAGGTAAGTTTTGGTGAATGCAATTGACCCACAGTAGATCTGTACATGCACACCTACACATTCTGTAAAAAGAATGGCTAGCATTGCTTAAAAATCCAAGATAATTTAACACAGTTCGTACTTTATAACCTGTAAATCTAGGTGTTGTATCGTAGGAAACATTTTCTTGAAGAAACTGAAACCAGTCCAGTTGCCTACGATACAGCACCTAGATTTACCATGACCTGGATGACTGAGAACCTTTATCAACATTTATAATCTGTCTTCATCATCTGTAAGCTGTTGAATAGCATCAGTGGGTTATTGTTGACGTGTCATTGCATGCAAATTATTGAGTTATTATTATAATTCAGTTTCACTTTTTCAAAGTTAAAAAAGTTACCAGAATAGCAAAAATGTGTTGCTTTTACAGTCTTCTTACTAATGTTTTCTGCAATGCCCACTGCTTTCTTTATCTCCCATCTGCTTCTCTCATTGTCCGCCTGTTCTGTGTATGCTTGTGTTACAGAATTAACACAAGAGCCTTTGTCAGTGGCCCCCATGTAGTTTAGCAGGCCATCTGCAGCCTGTGTCATGTTTTCACAGTACACTTTGCTATCACACTCCACCTAGATGATAAATAATGGCAAACAAAATATCCACGATGCACTTAAAGGGTTTTGTTTTGAACGATTTATAATGCAGCAAATATTATTTCTTCCAGTTTTATAGGTACATCTGAGGTACACAGATGGGATTTTAAGAATTAAATTGAATCGTTAATGTTAAAATCGGTAATGTTATTTCTTCGACATGTGACAAAAATGTGACCCAAAAAAACCCAGAACATTAAAGCAGAGAAAGTGTGCGGGAGCTGCATGATGTACCCACTGTATACAATATGAAGAAGTGGCATTTAGCACAGTATTTTGATTATAAGACCTAAGAGCTGCAATAATTAATCGATCTGTTGTCAACTATTACATTAATTGCCAACTAGTTTTATAATAAATTAATGTGTTTGAGTTGCTTTTTTTTTTAAAAAAGGGTCAAAATTCTCTGATTCAAGCGTCATCATGTTCATATTTTCTAGTTTCTTTACTCCTTAAGACTACAATTAATAGGGAATAGTGAATATCTTTGGGATGTGGACAAAACAAAAACAGTTGAGGACGTTATCTTGGGCTCTGGGCAACACTGATTGACATTTTTCACCATATTGTGACATTAAGTAGACCAAACAACTAAATGACTAATTGAGAAAATAATTGTTAGTTGCCGCCCCATTACTGTATGTAGATTTTTGCTAATGACAAAACAGGCATGATTGACTCATAATTTACTCAAGCTGCAGAAAATACCCACAGCTGTAAACTGTATTCTCTTGTGACGTTGTGTTGTGATGTGGCCGTATTTGCCAAGGTCTTTTGGCTATCCTGTTGCCATGGGTGACACAGTAGATTGCAATTTTGGAGTGACAAATTGTTAATTAGGCTGTCACTTCACACTGGCTTGGTCCCAGTGTTAGGTGATTGTTGGTCACCGATGGTGCACGTTTTCTCCAAAGTCATCTATTTATAGCTGTCAAACCAGTGCAGCTTTCCCTCTCATCATCACCATCACAAGGGATTGCAGGAATGTCTGATGCACAGCTAATCTTTTACATACCTTAACATTTTTTCATCTGGTGAAATGCTGCAGCAGATCCACATATCATCAGTATAGAGCTGCGGTTTCTCTGACAGCCTCGAAAAGGCCATTCATGCCACAGGCTAAACTGACCTGGGAATCTTTCATTCCTGCCATGGTTGTTGGAAATGTGGTGTGGCAATGATGACAGAGAAGGAGGAGAGCCATTGCATAATGGCTGTGAGCGCTGTGTGCTATGGCGGCTCTGACAGATTGAGGTCTCTGGCTGCCTTTGGGTAGCAGCTGCAGTTGGTGGGAGGGCTTCAAAGGACTAATGATTTATCTCCCTCCTTGCTAGACACACAATGATTATACACTCTAGAAAGGGTTTAATGGCACCACGTGTGTGTTGAGTGGAGGGTGTTCACATCAATATTTCGTCAATTGCTTGAGAGCCTCTCCTGTGTTTCCAATCTCATTTGCTCATCATATTAGTGATTTCACTGGTTGTTTGCTGAGGTGTCGTGGTGGCTGTTTGCAGTACTAAAAGGAGCAAATTATTTAGTTTAATCAGTTTTTAATTTTAAAATGACTGTTTACTGAAATCAATATGTGTTATTTGTTAAGCTTAGCATTTACATGTCAGTGAAACATTTTTAATTATGTCAGTGCTAATAAGAGTCACTGTATTAAATGTTAGGTGTAATTTTCAGCTTGGCACTTGAGACACAATCAGTTCCAGTAATGGTCTGCTTTTTAAGAGTCGCTTTTGCGTTGAGATTCATGTCAGATTTTGTACTATTACTGTGGGTTCTTTAAGTTTTGAGGGAGACGAGCAGTATAATAAGACCAAATTGTGTAATTCATTCTGTGTTATATGCCTAAAGCCACGTCAGCTACAACCCAGATTCCAAAAAAGTTAGAACGCTGTGTAAAACGTAAATAAAAACAGAATGCAATCCTTTCCGAACTGTGTTTACTGATAACAGCTTTACGAAGTGTTCCTGAGCCGATGTAATATGTCCTTCATAAAATCGTGTTTTTCACAAAGTGGTAAACCTCGCCCCATCCTTACTTGTGAATGACTGAGCCATTCGAGGATGCCCCTTTTTATAACCGATCATGATACTATCACCTGTTTTCCTGTGCAATGTTCCAAATGCGTGTTCATGGTGCATTTCTTCTTTCTAGGGACACCATGTGGCGAGTGTTCACAGGGGCGCTGTCGGTGGACGAGAAAGGCAGCCAGCTGCTGGCAGACCTGCGGGAGATTGAGTCCTGGGTGTACCGGTTGCTGCGTTCACCAGTACCACTGGCGGGTCAGAGGCGTGTGGATGTGGAAGTCCTGCCCCATGAACTCAAACGGTCACTCACCTTTGCCCTGCCTGACAACTCTCGCTTCTCCATGGTTGACTTCCCTCTGCACCTGCCCCTAGAGCTACTGGGCGTGGACGCATGTCTTCAAGTCCTCAGCTGTGTCCTGCTAGAGCACAAGGTAATGACAGGCACAGCGGTGGGTTCAGGATAGAAACTGTGTCTTATTGGTGATCGCTTGAGTCTGTCTCTTTGTTTCCTTTGTATTTTTAAAGACAGGAATGAGTTGTGTGGTTGTCTTCAGCTGCATTTTATTAAAGGTCCAACTGATTGTTTCAAGGAGAACTAACAAGCAAAGCTATATTTAATATGTTGTTATTGGTCAGTGCTTTGTTCTGGAGTGCAGCTGTGTGTCCACTCCTGAACTGAGACCTCCTGAGAAATGTCCTGAGTGGCCTTCATCAGACATTTTCTGTTAAAGATGTAGGCTCACTGCAGCCATTTTATGGCAGTGTGGGCAAAGTATGATGGGTAAAAGGGAGGTTGTAAACACCATGTGACTGGAAGGAAAGACTCTTCAACTCTGTCTCTCCTATCATTAACACTTGAAGCATTAGTAGGGATGTAATAGAAATCCTTGCTTGGCTGGTGCTGGTGTAGTGTTCTGTTGTTGCTCTTGGTTTACAGTGACATTGATACACAGGCTCATTTGCAGCCATCACATATCAAACCTCAGATTCACATGTTCAGTCACACTGCTGAAAGGCCATACTGCTGGATAAATGTTGGATAGGTTTTCTGCTTTTCTGTCAGTTGGTGTTTCTCAAATATTGAATTTATCTGGGCCAGCTACCTAAATAAATGTCCACCTACCTAAAAGATTCAGCTTAAAATGCAGATTGATTGAAAAATCTTTCTGAATGGTGCATCCAAGTGCAGTCATTAGTTAGCTATAGTGTTATTTGCAGCCCCACCACCCACCACCTCCTCCTGGTTAACATCCGCAGCCGGTATAAAATGCTGCCGTCTTGCATTCATCCATTTTGGCTTTTTGAAGATGAATTCAATACATCATTAAATTCAGTCATGTTGAACTAAGTGCTGTCTGAAAGCTTTCTGAGTGACTTCCTTTCAAGGACTTTTTGCCGCCAAATGAATTTTTCATAACGGTTCAGTTTTTAATATTGCGGATATGACTCAAAGGCAAAATTTGAACCTTGAAACATTTGTATTACTTACAAAAAGAGGAAAAAGGATTGATTGGTCAAATAATAGTGTGATATAACACCAGAGCAAGAGGTCAACTAAGTGACCATGTGTTTATCTATTTAATTGTGATATATGAGCATAACAAGGCAGTGAACAACCACCAAGTTTGTGTTAAAATAAACATTAACACAGAAACCTGTATATTGTGTTTTTTAGTCTTCTTCCGTTTCTTTTTTGCTCAGGTCATTCTTCAATCCAGAGATTACAATGCTTTGTCTATGAGCGTCATGGCCTTTGTGGCCATGATCTACCCTCTGGAGTACATGTTCCCTGTCATCCCCTTACTGCCAACGTGCATGGCCTCTGCTGAGCAGGTACAATGGGTCATTTGTTTTAAACATATTTCAAAGAAGTTGATGATTTTTACCAAACATGCAGATTTAATTGGTAACATGAAACTGTAACTGACTGCTATGTTTTCTCCTCCTCCACAGCTCCTTCTTGCTCCCACTCCCTACATCATAGGTGTACCAGCAAGCTTCTTCCTCTACAAAGCTGATTTCAAAATGCCGGATGATGTGTGGCTTGTGGACCTTGATAGCAGCAAGGTTAGTACACTCATATGATTTTCTACTCCTCTTTCTGATCTTGTTTTTGCCTGTTTTGATGACGTCCAGATTTTTAAAGTGAACCATTAGTTTTTTTTCTTATCTTAATTTAGAGTGTTGTTTTCTTTGACTTTAGGTTATAGCACCCACCAATGCAGAGATACTACCACCTCTTCCAGAGCCTGAAGCAGGCGAGCTTAAGAAACACCTGAAACAGGTACTGCATGTGATTTGTCTGATTCCTCTTAAGTTTTTGTCAGTGTAAGATTTTCTGATTCTACTGCACTGTTGCAGCCCGGGCTCAGCCCAGAACCAGTGGGACTACTGACAATATGAGCATTTTGCAAAGAAATTTCTATAATTCAGTTACTGCTCTGGAGCTGAGCTTTGACTTTCAGTGATATGTACTCTTATTTGAATGTAAAACTTCTTTTCCAGCAGTGTGAAGAGTAGGGGCTTCCTTCCTCAACACAGTTGTATGTATTGTAGAGTGTGTGAGCATTTGAAATGGGATTTGTAGTGCACTAACACAAACAAATGTTTTTCTTTTCCTTTTTTCCTGTTTTCTTTGCATGCTGTAGCTCTTGGAGGTAAAGTCAGATCCTAGGACCCTGCTTTTCAAGCAAAACCTTTAGTCATACTTGTAGTAACTAACTTGCCCCCCCAACCCAGTTATCTAACATAACATCAGAATCTGGTTCTGATTCATGGGCGCAACGTTTTCTTTTCATACTTCCACAATGCGTGCAACATCAATAACATAGGACACAAAATCCCTTCTTAGCAAATGTGAAAACTACTGATATGTAAGCCATGGCTAAATTTTCAGCTGTTATTGGCTGTTGATAGTCACACTGCCATGCATCCTTGTTTTTCCATGGTAATCCTGAAACCTCTGTATGGTAATAGGTTATTTACACTCATTATAACTTTACCAGTTATCTTAAACTCCTATTTGCATGACTAAAGGAAGAAATGCTTCAAACATTTAAACAACACAAATCCTTGTAGTGATTTTACACATTTCCCTTCATTGTAAAACAAGACAAACAAACTAAAATTACCTAACATTCACTATTTAATCGTACATTTAAAGGTCCAGTCCGTAGAATTTAGTGGCATGTAGTGGTGAGTTTGAAGACTGCAACCAACTGAACACCCTTTGTGTCATACTTCCCAACAGAGGCAGCTAAAAACATGAACACGAAAAAACATGTCAACCTTAAAAGGGCCCTATCTAGACCCAGTTTTTGGTTTGGCTCCCTTTCTCTATATAAAAGGCTCATTGTAAAGTAACATAAGCACAGTGATTCTTAGTTTCAGGTGTTTATACACTAGTGAAAACACAATTTTGAACATTATATTTAATTTCTGCAAAGGATCCCCCTAAAATCCTACACACTGAATTTTTTAAGTGACACAAGGACATCACTTAAGTCAAACATCAATTAGAATATGTAGTTTTTTGCAGATAAATACTAAGGATTTTCTTCAGGCAGCCAAGGTCAAAGCTTCACACGCTATAAAGTCAAAGCATACACTAAACCTGTTTATCTTTTTAATATTTTAACTTTTTATTTTATTGTCTCATTTCATACAACTAACATCGAACTTTCCTTGTATGTTATCTTCAAACTTTGCTTCATGTTTTTTTATATTAATTTAAAAGAAAACTGTTCCTTGCATACACTTACTTTGTTTGATATGCCTTGAATCAGAGCAGGTTCGTTAGCCATGTGTGATTAGCAGCTCTCTCCCCGTGTGCGGATGTGTGATTGCGAGGCTGGTGTGTAGGAGTTTGCAAAGCCTCAGATTAGCAGTTGTGTATTTGGAAACAAGCACACAATATTAATATCTGTGAATGGAGAAAAGGTCGCTGGAGATGGTTTAACCGATTATCTGAAGACTGCGATGTCAAAGCAGAATGCTGCTGATGTGAGAGTCAATGAAAATACTTGCACTTAACGCTGGATACGTGAAATAAATTGGTCCCTAATGAGTGACTGATTTATTTACATTTTTACGAAATTGGTGGTTGTATTAGTTATGCTCACACGACATGTTTTAAGTTACAAGTAAGGCTTATATTTAGCTGCAGGTGCTTTATTGTGCAAGTATTTTATCTATGTTTCTCAAAAGATCTGCTGTTCTGTATCTGTCATCACCACTCCATTGTAACCACTGGTTTTCTCCCAGTTGGTCACCATGGATGGCCTTCATGTGTCTTTTAGTGGCTGGATTCTGTAGGTGAAGTCGTGTCACGTTATTGCTTTGTCCGTGTTTCTCACTGTCTTTCATGTTAAGCATAAAGAAAACATCTATTCTTTCCTCACAATCCTCTTTCTCTCTTGGTCGTTCTCTTTCTTCACTCTCACTCAGTCTTGCAAATTCTCTTGCATGACTGGCCATCCTTCACCGTGTCAAGAAGAGCACAAATTAATCTTTTCTTATCTCCTTCCTTCAGTAAATTGCAGAATTGAAAATGGAAGTGATGAAACAGCAAGACATTGCTTTCATTGTGCAGCAAATCACAAATAGCATCAGCATATATTTTCATGAAGTGAGATCTATTTGAGTCTCATTTACGTGGCACCAAAATATACTTTATATCGCTGTCGGCAAAAAAGGCAAATGGGAAGTACTGTTGAAAGGAGACTAAGAAAAGAAAGGGAAAGGGCCATGGTGGTGACCCTTCCGTCATGTGCTGTTCCAGTGTCAGTCACGAAGTAATCATCCCAGCCCCTCATGTGATTCTCCTCGCATCTCTCTTATCCCCTTCCTAGTGTCTGGTTAGGTTGACCGTGATCACCCAAAAGCAGATCTTCTCCTCTGAAAATAAGGTTACTCATTTCTCCTCCTGTGGAATGTGTAATGCCCCTGCACGGATATCTTCTCTCTCTCACATTATTTTGCTTGTCACTACTACTTATATCTCCTACTCTTCAAGACTTGAACAAAATGCATAACAATGTCACAGAATGCAGCGGACCAGTTTTTTAATACACTGCTTAGCTCTGGCTTGAGCATGACTGAATGTGCGTGCATCTATCTTGGCATCAGTGAGTGTTCTCGTAACCAAAACAAGATACGATGAAGCTAATCACTTTGACAGAGTTAACATTCATCCAGACCCAGCAACTAAATGTTCCATTATGCTAAGCTAAACATTGACACTTGAGTCTGCAGCAGTTCCCTCAAAGCAAACCATGCATAGTGACTTACTTCCCTTGTGCCCCTCCTCTCCAAAATGACACACCCACTACAGGCATCAACATGCGCAAAACTGATGCTTCAGCTCCATATGTAACAAGAGTAAAATGAAGTAGTTGTGAAAACAGTAAAAATGGAGAAAACCAAGGTGAAGACCCTTTAGTTTATCATCTCTTACATCTCTTAAGCTCACTACTGGGCAGCAGAGATGCTTGGTAGTAAGAGGGACTACCGTTTAAATCAATTTTAGCAATTTGAATCATCCCTTAAAATCCCTTAAACCAGATTTTCCAAGTCCCTTTTCAAGCAGTCAGTCACTTTGCCCCTGATTGTTTTACTTCTACAGAGCGTAAACATTTACAGAATATCCCATTAAGTGTAGAAATTTATAATAAATAAATGAAAAAAAAAAAATGTTGATGCCAATTGTGGGAGTGGTCCATCCTAGCGCTGTATTGTTTTATGTTTAGATCCACTGCTGTGTTATTAATTTATGTCACTGTCACCTTTTCCAGGCCTTGGCCAGTATGAGTTTGAACACCCAACCCATTCTGAACCTGGAGAAGTTCCAGGAAGGTCAGGAGATGCCCCTGCTGCCACCTGGACGAGATAAAGCTTCGCCATCCTCCACGGAGTTCAACCCTCTAATTTATGGCAATGATGTTGATTCTGTGGATGTAGCCACCAGGCAAGCTTTGAATGTCTCTTTTCATTGTCTATTTGTGATGTTTCTCTCTGTCTATGTGAAGGACTTAGAAAAGGGAAAAAAAGCGACTGAAGATTTATATATATAGGATGCACCAAAATGGAATATCTGATAAATATCTGTTTGTTGTAGCAGACCTATGCAATGATGTTCATTTTAATCTTACAAATGCAAAAATGTAAGTAGAATAAATGTGTATTTTGTTTATTTTTCTAATGCGACACCAATATTTAGAGAACCCTCACCATCTCTAGCAAAAAGAATACATTAATTTATTGTAAACTTGTTTTGTAGTAACTTTTGTTATTAGGCAGGCAAATTTATTTATATTGCACATTTCATTCCCAAAGGCAAGCCAAAGTGTTTTCCAGATTGCACAGGTAAAAGCCCGTGAAAGAAATGATAGAAACAGTGATCAAAATCAATACGACAAACTTACAAATAATTTTGATCAAAAAGAAAATTATTTTAAAAAGGTAGGCATTATCAGCATTATCTCAAGTCTTGGCTCTTCTGGAAATTTGTTACACATTTGAGCAGTATAATTATAAAGGCAGCTTCACCATGTTTGGTTTTGACTCTGGTCATTAATCCAGAACCAGCTGAGCTGAGAGGTCCATGAGGTTCTTACAGGCTCAGGAGACAGAAATCTACAGCCTAACTACTGTCAGATACTGAAATGTCTAACTTAGATACAATACAAAATATCGATATTTGATACCATGTCCAACACCATGGGGAAGAAATGAAACAACTTTGAGGGCATAAAATATTGTATTTTTATTAAAAGTTACATATAGTAAGGCTTGTGTACTGTGTGATAAGCACAACAGCATTTAAGGTAATTGGATGTAAGGAGGTGAGCCTACATGGGCATTGCGGTGTGTATCGACCTGCTGTCGGAGAGAAGAGAGAGCGAGAAAGCTCAGCTGCTATCAGTATCGATATTGTGTAAAAGGAGTATTGAAACAGTCTCAAATATTCAGTATCAATATTTATCGATATTTCAGTATTTTTGACAAATCTGGCCCAATACATTCAGTGATTTATGGACAAGCAATAGAATTTTAAAGTTGGTTCTGTGAGAAATGCAATACAAGAATACTTTTTTTTTGGTTCATTAATTTGCTGGTGTAACATGTAGTCAACATATAATTATATTGTATGTATTTATTTTTAAAGATTAAAAGAAATATTAGGCAAAACTAACTAACTTCTTTTACAGGGTCGCCATGGTACGATTCTTCAACTCCCCAAATGTTCTCCAGGGGTTCCAGATGCATACCCGCACCTTGCGCCTCTTCCCCCGGCCTGTGGTGGCTTTTCAGTCAACCTCTTTTCTCGCATCTCGCCCACGACGTTCCAGCTTTGCAGATAAACTTTCTCACACTCAGGCAGTGGAGTTTTATGGAGAATGGGCTCTCAATCCTACCAACCTGGCCTTTCAGAGGATACATAACAGTAAGACTCATTTAAGATGATAATCGTCTCTATCTCGATCCATATGCACTTCGAAAAATGTGTGAAAGTAATAAGGAATTAATTCTGCACCCTTCTGTTTCAGATGTGTTTGACCCCTCCCTAATTGGAGACAAGCCCAAGTGGTATGCTCACCAGCTGCAGCCAGTGAACTACAGAGTGTATGATGGGAGCTCCCAGCTGGTTGAAGCTATGGCTGGTCCCTTAGAGGATGAGGCCAACGAGTCTGACCCCACAGACAGGTAAGAAAGATCAATCACAATCTAATGTAATTTTCTTATTGAGTTCTTGGCTTATTGTAGTATTTGCAGTATGTACTTTTTGTTTAGGCAGCTCTTGGTGATAAATTGTATTTGTTGCAGTGGTAGTGACAGCGAGGCATACGATGACTCCAGCTCGTCCTATTCCTCACTTGGAGACCTTGTGAGTGAGATGATCCAGGGTGACATCCAGGGAGACACACCAAGTAAGTCGCTGTTTCATTACAAAATGTGCACTGACTACATTCATTCAGTTTCCTTCCTTGTAATATTTTACCATGATGCCTTAGGCTTGGACCCCCCTACCCACGCTGCACTGGGAGACGCTAGCGAGGTTGAGTTTCAACACTATGAGGACTTCAGGGAAGGGCAAGGCTTGGAGGGTCCATCCAGTGGGGACGGACCTGCCGAACCGTCTGATGGACAGCCTCTACGCTCAAGCTCCAGCACGACTGCAAGCTCAAGTCCCAGCACAATCATCCAGGGAGTCAACAATGTATGTGATTAGGGCTGACCTTAACAGTTATTTTCGTTATCGATTAATATGCTGATTATTTTGTAGATTAATGTATTTATTGTTGGGTCTACAAAATGTCAGAAAACAATGAAAAGTGTCCGTCCCAGTTTCTCAAAAGTCCAAGTTGATGTCCTTAAATATCTTGTTAGTCCATCCAGAACCCAGAGATATTCAATTTAATATGATCTAAAACAGAGAAAAGCAGAAAATCCCAATATTTGAGAGGCTAAAAACATTTCCTGCCATTTTTGCATGAAAAAATTACTTTACGATTAATCAGTTATCTACTGTAAATAATTACTGATTTTCTTTTTTCCTTTTCTGTCCATTAGCTGATCGATTAGTCGACTAATATTTCCAGCTCTATGTGTGATCTTTCCAGTCAGTGCAAAGAAAGCTGAAATTCACTTTCTCTCTCTCTCTCTCTCTCTCTCTACATACATATATATATATATATATATATATATATATATATATATATATATATATATATATATATATATATATATGTGTGTATATATATGTGTGTATATATATATATATATATATATATATATGTATATATATATATATATATATATATATGTATATGTATATATATATATGTGTATATGTATATTCTCTCTCTCTCTCTAGAATTGATTGATTGATTGGACGCAAGAAGATATTTACACAACATTAATCAGTGTGCTTATTTTTCCAGGAGCAGGGGGAAGCACCTGAAATTGAAGCATCAGCAAGTGCTGCCTTACAGAACCCTGTCCCCGCTTTGGCCAGTCAGCCGTTCCTCAGACCTACAGCTGACACAGGCCTGGTGGACCCAGCCAACAAAAAGCAAGAGTATGATAACCCATACTTTGAGCCTCAGTACGGCTTCCCCTCAGAGGATGACCCTGATGCAGAAGAGCAAGTGGAGTCATACACCCCTCGATTCAACCAGAACCTCAATGGCAACAAGTGTGTTAAACTTGTTCATCACTTGAATGAATGCATAATCATCATTCAAATGGGCTCTTTGACCAAACCATGAAATGTTCTCTATCAAAACCCAGCATGTCAAATTAATCTCTCCATTCATGGTGGTCTTGAATCTTTGGTGGTGCTATGTTGTGATGTGGTTTGAATGCTTGACAGATTCCCATATTCATATATCATATACTGTATATGTTCCTGTGTCTAAGATCCACGGTTAATGTCTTTTGATAATTTTTTTAGGGCAGCGCGTCCATTACGTCCCAGTAGCCTGAGGCTCCCAGGAGAGTCTGATGGAGAGGGAGACTCTCGCAACAGCTCGCCAAACTCCACCATTTCCAACAGCAGCAATGATGGATTCGGAGGACTCATGTCCTTTGCCAGTAAGAACATTTGAATTTCATTTAGTTTCTTTCAGCGGAGTCCAGGTTGTAAAACATGTAAAGTGGGCTGATTTATGTGGGTGATGATGAATTTGAGCACCAGTACCAAAAGTACTTGTCAGAAGCAATTCACCCATTCCTAAAGACTTAATGCACAGTTTAAAGCTTTAACAGACCCACTCATACAAATTCAATAATGCATCAAATCAAGAGTGTATAGTGTGTTGCCTAGCTGAGAGTGAAGATGATGCTGCCTATAGAATTTTGTCTGTATTTCTCTTTTGTCAAGAGGACACAATCTTAATCTGACACAAAAAACTGCTGTTGCAATGAAAAATATAGACTGGGACTAGAATCAATTAATGGCATTAGAAACAAACAAAAACAGATTTAGTGTTAGTTGTAACTGTAATGTGTACATTTAAGATGAGAGTTGATTGAATTATTATGTGTGATGTGAAGGGGGTCACTCATCGTGACAAACCTCCAGAGAATTGTCAATTGAGTTCATTACCCTGTGCTCTGTGGAAGGTTTTAGCGTCTTTAGCTCATTGTTCTGCTTCACACAAACCGTGTGAATAGTGTTGTTTATGGCTTCAACAAGCAACTGTTGGCAGTGAAATTAAATGTCTTATATGCTACTTGCTCAGCACCAAATGGCAAGCAGACATAGTTAACATCCAGCGAGTGAATGTAGCTGGGCATTTAGCAGCGAAAATGCAAGATATTTCCCTCAGGAGAGCAAATATTGGACCTAAATGTATTAGTTTAACAGAAGCACATGACTCCAAATGAATGCTTATATTGTTCTGGATGTGTTAAGTCAACACATTGACCAGATCAGCTATAAAGAAAGTTTTAGTTAGTGTTGTGTTCAGAGCTTGTTTCAACTCCAAAAAAAATCAACTCTGGAAGATTTAAGCGATGGGTTGCGTTAGTAGGCTATGTTTTATATGAAATCTTTTTTTGTTTTTATTGTACATATGGCCATTTAAAAATGTACTATTGCTTGTAGTTCAGCTATTTAATTTTCTACTGTGGGGTCAGCTGGCTCTTTTTACCAAAGGCTGATTTATTACTGTTTTGATGAGAATAAACGTCCCTCTCTAAAATTCATGTGAATGCTGAATAATGTTATATATAAAACTTTTGTTCATTTGAATTTTATTCCTGTTTTCTGATCATATTATATACTATCACGCCCCTACAGGCAATCTGTACAAGAACCACGGCACCAGTTTCAGTCTGTCAAATCTTGCCCTTCCTAACAAGGCAGCGAGGGACAAAGCAACTCCTTTCCCCAGCTTAAAAGGTAGGACAGCACAGCTAACCTGATCAATTTATATCTGTTCAAGTTCATCATGAAATTGATTGAGTTTTTGTTTATTCTCTGTGACAGTTGTTCAATGTGGTTTCAAGGGTAAAAAAAAACAACATAATTATAAAATGTCTTGTTTAGAAGACACATGTGGATGGAGAGTTGATAAAGTGAAAGGACCGAAAATTTTTGTTTCTTTGATCCACTCATTTTATATTTTTTTAAATCACTGACTTCATGTTTGCAGTCATGTAACAGGTTATTAAGTTTATTATTTTTTAAATTCTATTTTGTCACTTTAAGATTATACACAAATACCATGATTTGAATCCTCTCATGAAAAATACGTGTAAAATTCTAATAATTAACAAGCTCATCATACATACGCTTATGGCCAGCATTGCTTACCCACTAAAATCACTAACACCATTCCTAATGTACACTTGACTAAACAGAACAACATAGCATTATTATCATTAAGTATTTTCTGACTTTAGTATTCTTATTTAACTCATTTATTGTCTGTCCTTTTCTGCCTTTTTGTTTTTGTTTTCCTTTTTTTTTCTAAATTATTTCTGTCGGGTAAAAAGAATATTTCAATATTGATATTGAGGAGGAAATGGAGCAAGCAGGTTTGTAGAGCTGTTTTATTTATAGCCTGACTTACTTCCCACTGGATTGCCAAACAGATATGGCACTATTTTAAAGGAGAATATTGAGGATATATCAAACAGTTTTTCTCTCAAGAGTAACAGGAAAATCCTCTCAAAAACAGACTTCACATTTGTTGTCATGGTCTCACACAGCAACTCTTGTTGCTCTTGTGTTGTCATGTGCAGTTTTCCTTGGACTATTGATTGATTTCCCTTTTCTACTAAACCATTAGCTGATGCTGTAGAATGTGTTCATATGAATCATATTTGGAGCAGTTTGTACAATACATTGGTACAAATCTGCACCCGGGCATCATTTGGATTCAGATAAATGTGTGAAGGCAGCAAACAGAAAGAGGAAGCAATCCAAAGAGGAGGTAATATAGTTTTGTGTGTGTAAGGAGTGCAGTTACACATGAATGGAAACCTAAGCATAACAAAATAATTTCCAACCACAGTCGCAGCTGAGGCTCATATTCAGCTTTTTATTAAAGTCTTATCTGTCATGAACATGAGAGCAGGCAAATTATGCAGAGTGTAGACAAATCTGTCCTTCTTTGCTGAACTTACAGGGACTAAAATCCACTTGGGAATAGAGTTATTGAACTGGCTAATATTTCTTATGTGGCTAATATGAATTCTGTTTGGGCTGGATTTTCACTTTAACTGAGAGAAAAAACAGGTGAAGCATGGTACTGTAACTCAATAGCTCCACTCCATGTGGAATAGCTGCCATAGAAGATGTTATGTTCCTTTGATTATGATGTGTTTTGTCTTTGTTGTTCAGATGCCCCTGACAGCCCGGGTATGTTCTGTCTGGTGTGGTAGTTTGTTTTAGCCCCCTGGCTAGGCATTTCTTTATCCTTCAAGTTACCTATACCTATCTTACACCCTGTTTCTCAGTGTAGGACTAGGATAGAAGACACACCTTTAGTGTTCTTCGTGTATATCCATACCTTCCCCTGTGTTCCTTTGCCATTGCGTTCTGTGTGGCTGGTGGGAGTCTTCTTGATGATGCACACATTTTCCCTCTGTGACTACAAACTGTTAGTGGTGTGGCATCTGCACATCCTTACTGCTACAAGAAGGATGCTCAGTCCTTTTAAAGTGCATTTAATTCATGTTTTAATGAAGTTAGATTTATGTCCATGGATGACGTTCACAGAAACATCTGTCCTCAGTGAATGGAATTAATTTCCTGCCTCCTGACTTTCATATGTCTCTTTCCCTGCTTGCTGGTTTGGTGACTCCCATTGTTGAGTGTTTCCTTCCCTTTTTTGAGGTCACGCTCTATTATAACCCAAAAAAGTGATGAAACTTTGAATATCACAGGTTCTCCAATGAGTGTGTCATGGTTATTTTGGTTATATGTTGTGTTTTTGTGCTCCAAACAAGATTTCTGCCCTACATCATGCAGACATTGTAAAGAAACAACTCCATCCATTCTTCAAGATTTACATTGTCATTGTTGGACTGCACTGTTCAGCATTACTTGCATGGTTCAGGCTGATGTATATAACAAAGTATGAGCTATACGCAACTCCTACTTGGCACTGTAAATGTTGAATGTGTTGCCGAACACATGATCATCTTATCAAACACTCAGAGTTAACACCATTCTCAGTACATATTGTCCTCTGCTCTTTTTTGTCTGCCCTTTTCTCTTTTACTTTTTAATTTTCTTTGTTTTGGCGCCATGTTGAGTGTGCATGTTGTGTTATGGGTTGATGTTCAGACTGGTTGTGTCTGGGCCGGTGTCCCTCGCTCTGTCCACCTTTTCGCGGCACTAATTCTGGGTTTTGTGTGCAGTATTTGGGCTAAATTCTCTAATGGAGATAATTACAGAGGCCGGCCCGGGGAGCGGAGAAGGTGGGTTCTACCCTTTTATCGAGTGAGCTGCATGCTTCTCCAAGCCAGTCAACTACATCTCCCAGCATCCCCCTCTTGTCTATCCTCATTTCGGTCACTGTGTGTGTCATCAGTGATCCAGTGGAGCATCGAGTCTTGTCTTACCACGTCACCATTCATAGTGACTGTTCCCCTTCCTCAGACTAATTTCATTCCACAATACTTTATGATTAATTTTATTTATTGAACTAGCCCCATCACAAACTAGTTTCAAATGAATCAATGAAGAAATGTACCTAGATCTAACATCAGGTAATCACAAGAAGAAGTTAAACAACGTTATGCAACAGTTAACCACAGGGAAGCAAATGAAGCAAAAGACACAGAAAAAGATGTTGGAGATACAGAATAGAATCAGATAATCTCCCAACATCCATTGTTTGTCTTTAATTTCTTGTCCTTTTTGCTCCCACAAAGTGTACAAACGGGGTTGGGCCCAATCATGCTGTAATTGTGCTCCACACAGTAAGCAGTGACTACAGTCAAATTATGCAAATTTAGAGCCCAACTGGTGAAAATCTTTTATCATCAGTGAAATAAACTCAGACCTCATAGTTAAGGTGTAATGTTGCATATAATCTGGAGCATTGTGTGTGTTTCATAGGAGATTCTGGTTGGATTTGAGCTGAGGCTGTCAGTGTTTGTCAGAGCTGTCTCAAAAGGCTTTGGGTATTTTTGGTAGAATTACAACAGCACTGAAACATAGTCCGTCAAAAGCAATGAACGGTATAAAAATATAGACTGAAAAGTGTTGTCAATGTAAATCATATGTTTTCAATTTCCAGTGTTATTTCTCTTTTGTAAAACATTACAAGAAATGCCCCTCCACTTATACTATGGGGTTAGCCTTAGTATACTTACACTTACTTTTCAGATTCAGATTATTTTATAGTATATAGGCTATTAATTGTGATGTGTTACCAGTTATATTGTGTTGTGGGTGAGACATGGTGTGAAAGTATGTTGTATCATAGCCAAAGTAGCACATTTTTAAAATTGATTTTTTTATCTGCAATAAAAATCACTGATACCGATAATGGGGAAAAATGCTGAATATTGGCCCGGTAATCGGCCAGGGCCAATAATCGGTTTACTCCTAGTAGTTCTACCATCACACAAACTAACATATTTCAAGAGGACATTAGTGAAGCTCTAGAGGCTGCCCACACACTAAATTTAAAGACAGGATATTACTACAATTAATCAATTTATAAGTAAATAAAAAGCAGAACATTAGTGATGCGCCTGACAGAGCAAATAATGTAGAAAACACAACCTCTATCTCAGGAAACAGGCAAGTATCAGATGTAATCCACAGTTTCAAAGCTGTGAGCACAAAAGTACAAAACATTTTTTTAATGGAGCAACTTTGCATCGTAACCAGTCGCTGTGTAGATATGTGTATCAAAAACCCATCTAATCAAACAAGCAGCATCAAAACCAGTTATCCACGCCCCGTCTGTGATGGCTGAACACCCATTTTTCTTTGTCTTTTACGGCCATCTGCGGAGCTGCAGTCACTCTTTTAGGTTGTCCAGCCTTGATAAAAGCTTACCCACAGTTCACATTTTAATAGTTAATATACTGAGTTTGCAGTGCATGTCTCTCTCGCTGAAGTATTTTCAGGTTTTTGTTTCTTTGTATCTGAAGGCTTCCAATTAGGGTTTTGTTTCGGTGTGAATGGTTCTCTATCCATCAAATAATTTTCAGTTGTCTCTTTAAGCTACACAGAATGAGTGAGTCATTCATTTGAGTGTTTGTTGACTGGATTTGATATCATAATTTTCAACCTGGCCAAATATTTTCCAGCATAAAATCAGACTGATGTTGATACTAGAATGAGCATGTTATGGTTGTTGGCTAATTTAACCGCATTTTCTAACTGTGTTTGTGCAGTTGCATTTAAGATTCTGTTGGCTCAGACTTGGGATCCATATTGGCTTCACTACAACCTCTCCCTCGTTGATCTATTTGAAAAATCATTTGACCCCTAAGGTTAAGGACTCAAAGTATCCTCTACTGATATGCCTCTGGGCTCTTCTTGCCGCTGTGAAAAGCCACAGTTAAAAGCTAAGGTCTGGCCCTGCAGGCCATCCAGTAAAAATTGATGATGAAAACCTCAAGCGAGAGACTCAACTAGAGCTACTACTATGAACTTTTTTATTGAACCGAAGATACATCTGGCAATATTCATGGTGGACACAATCTATCAGCTGTCTCCACCGTCAATGTTTATTATACTTTAAAAAGACTTTGGGTTTCAACATTCAAGTGTTTTTTTTCTACTGCTGTCAGTTTCGGAATAAATCATGGAGAAAACCTAGCAGCTGTGCATTGTTGGTTTTCAAACTAAAACCTGATGAAAGACTTTGCTTGTGCAATCGAAGTATTGGTATTGGGAATAATCATTTCTTGTCCACATGAGACTCCAGCAACGATAATAAACAATAGATCCCCGCTGTCACATAAAAGTGATAATAAAGCAGGCTGTAATGACAGATGTCAGATCAAAAAAGCTTTCTGTCCTCTTGTAGGAGGCTACTCCTCCCCTGTCCTTTCATGCCTTGGAAACAGAATCTGCAAGTAACAAAATAGAGAAACTGTGAGCTCAGCTTACCCCTAGATATGTCTTTATATACCGTATGTGGTCTTCTCACAAAATGCACTCATCTGTGCTGTGAAATACACAACTGATCTTGAGGACATACAGTAGATGTTACATTTGCAGAAGATCTTTGGTTACAAAAAGAAGATTGTGATAATGACTCAAACCCTTTAATGTTTTACATGTTCCCTCAAACTGACATACGAGTTTCTGCCTGGTTAGTTTATCTCGGATTCTGATCAGGTTGGGTTTTTAGCTGCAGTCAGTAGCTCTATAGATCGCTCGGTCAGTCTGTCTGTTGGTCAGTAGAGCTGTGGATTACTGTATTTGGATAACCTGGACAAATTTCAGTGCTTGTATTTCATATCAAATTTTGACAAGGATTTATTGTTTTTGCGATCAAAGTGAAATTGTCATCAGAATTTGGTTGGTCACTCACTCAAAATTCCCCAACCTTTAGCAACCACAATTTTCACCCTAGGAGTCTGAAAATTGGCATGCAGGTGAATGTGAAGGTGTGTGTTTGTGTTCAAGCCAATTGGATAAAATGCGGTGTGGCAGTAAGTGGCCCGTAACAAAAAGGCGCATAACTTCTGATTCACATAACATAACTAAACTTTGTATAAAAACACACACAGACACACACCATTTTGCCGCCTTTGTGAGGTTGTGTGCATGAATGCATTGATGCCTGCTCATACGTGGTCACATCTGTTGTGATTTCACGTGTCAACAAGTGCAGAGCAGACAGTGTGTTGATAGGCTTGATTTTTAGCTCAGAAGTGGTCGCCCCTACCAAATTGCTGCTGGATCTGTTGTTGTTTGATGTGCAGTCTGAGGGGGGGATACCTACCAAATTGCTTGTAAGATCAACAGTCTGGATGTTGGGACATGAGTTGGGTTTTTATGTGGTAACATAAAACTTAACTTCATTGCAATAAAGACACCATATTGTCTGCATCTTCTTGCTATCTGCAGCTTCTTATATTTTAAATGTTTTTCTTCTTACCTTCTGTTCATAGTAAAAATAAGTAATGCTGCATGCCTTTATTGGTCAGCATGGTTGAAGATTCAGCAGTCTTTTAGATGAAACTTTATAGGAATTTTCATATTTTAAACTGTAGTGTGAGTTATCACAACATGTATGATTAATACAAATTGTCTGTCCGGCCTTAGATGAAAGGAGGAAGTCAGAGGAAAGTCTACATGTTGTCCTCAGATGCCAGCATTTGCAACATCTTTGAGATTATGAATAGCGGTGTGAAAAATCTAAGGCATCTCTAAAGTATTTATAAAAAGGACTTCCACATAAATATATGATATTCATTAATGACCAGTTTCATTAAATGCTTCCGTTTGGACTCAAATTCATCATGTTTGGTCAAGTCCAAAGACTGTCAAATAAGTGGTTGGAGCTTCTGGGTCTGAAACGTGAACCCAATGTGGATGTGCCTTAAACCTGCATTTTTTCTAATGACCACCGGGGGGGTCCTCCACTGGTGTCAAAAAGAAATCCGATTGTATATAAGCTTAGGAGAAAATTACCCTACCTATGACTTGATTTATTACCTCAGTGAACCATTTACTAATGAGGTTATGGTCTCAATCACTAGTTTCAAGTTGTCCTCAAGATAACATGATGTTCATTTTGTAAATTAAAATGGTCCCATTTAGAGTAAAAGATATGTCAAATTAGTGTATGCTTTAGGGCGTGGCAGCCTCGTAGTTCTTCTTCTTGTTTTTGTGTCTTTGAAGCTGGTTGGTTAGATGACAGTTTCCCGTTTCTTTACACAGTCCTTTGCATTTTTATTGAACACTGCGAGATCCTTTGAGCTGCCTCATAGTTAACAAGTCGCTACCATAGCGTGTCATCTGGTTCTCAGTCAGATCCAATTAGGCTAGAAGCATAGCAATGCATATCCTCCCAGGCTCTACCCTATCTATATCAATATAGTCATTCCTGGCTCTGAAAAACCAATATGGGGAAATGAGAAAATAGATAGACTTGCTAAAATATTCTGAGCATCATTATTATAATACTGAAATGATAAACCCAACCCCCACAA